>NC_143478.1:29623001-29923001 GCF_027475165.1 Benincasa hispida
AAGATGCACTTCCACTCAGAGGTACTCTTATATAAGAGTTCCTTCAATTAGTATCAGAGCTAGGTTTCTGACATTCCAAATTCATTGATGCAAAGAATTGCATTTACATTCTCGATGGGTAAAAGTATGTCTACTCTCTATTTTAAGCGTTAATTCGTTTGTGGATGTGTGGATTAATAGAGATTTCTGGGATGAAACCTCGGTTTGTTAAATTCTTTTACATTTCAAGTTAATTGTAAAGGCTCCTGCATTTTTGGGCATAATTAATTACTATCGAGTCTGTATTCAAAGTTGTTTGAGTCTGTGAGTCGTTCGTAAAGAAGCTTTATAGCAAGGGTTGCTCTTCTTTGAGGATGAAGATGACCAAGCATTGGTCGGGTCGTGTAGACAATGGGGTAGACGATCGTTGAGTATCAGATACTCGGGAGTTGTTTATCGCGCACACACTAGAAGATCGTATAGCTCAACAAGTTTTATCGCTTAGTTACTGACTATACGATCGCGGAGTAAATCGCGTGGTAAATCGTTTACCTTTCATGTGTTAAACGATCGTCTAGACGATCGGGCTTCGCAGCTTCGTTGTCGTCTAAGCGATCATTTAGCATCTGCATGTTTTCATCTTGTGCGCTATACGATCGTTTACCTGGAGGCATTTACTAAACGATGGGAGCTTCGCCTGGTGGTTCAAGACCCAGTTCGCCTGTGAACCAGTTTGCTCGGTGGAAAAATGTAATAGATAAAATTTTTCATTCCGATTTTTTTGAAGTGGTTCATCCCAGTCCATTAATCTGTGTTAATTTACATTGGATGTATGTTTTATATATATGTCATATGGTATGCACACATAGAAAAATCCCATCTTAGGTTATGCATTGGTCATGCATCATCTTTTTATTATAAATGTTATGATGTAGAGAAGTATGATTTAAATTACGTAAGAGCATGCTCATGCATCATATAATATAAGAGTTATATTTATGCATGCATAAAGCATTGACATGCATCATCTTTATATTATAATTGTTATAGTATAAGGTGTATGGAAAGCATGTGTGCTTGGTTGTTGCTTATATATAAAAGTTATGTATAGTACCAGACACTACATGAAGCATGACACATAGGTTAAATTTATAAGCGTTGTGAATACTTTGTTGTGTGGCAATGTATGTTTTAGTTGTTTCTTTTATAAAGGTTATAAAAAGAAATTAGAACTAAAATCAATAAGAAAGGCATGCATGCTAACTTAGGTTTAATTCATGATTTTGAAATGTTTAAAACTTGGATGAGGTAGACCTAAGATCACGGTTCTAATATGATTAGCAACCTTAGGCTTTAATCTTTTAATCAATTTAATAGGATTAAATTGACTGATAAAAAAGGTTAAAGTGTAGCAAATCTATCTATAAAGGACCTTTTGTCTAAGACGGGTTATGTCTAGGCTGGGGTATTTAAGGTGATGAAAACATAACACCCCTGCCTAGGAACCTACTTGGAAAGGTGAATTAGATAGATTTGATGCATGCATGCAAGTAAGGACAATCCATTAAAGAGTTTAATGTGACTACTTGAACTTGTTTTATTTCAAAGACAAAAGTTATTTTTGAGCGGACTTAATAAATGATAGACTAAAATTAGTAGCCGGATTGTCTGGTTAATGAATCCCTAGGTAGAACATTCGATGGGAGGTACTTGGGGCATATGATGCTTTATTTAAACCTTTCGTGTTTCTCCCTTATAGTCTACACCGTGAGATCTACCCTCGGCCTCCTGGCACTCTGAGAGTGTCCCCCTAAAGGATTGTGTTTAGGTAGGTCAATATCAAGGTGGATGGAGAGAATGTTCATAGTAAGTGGGAGCGGGAAGTGCGACAGCATATCCTATGGTCTCTCTTGTTAGGTTGAATAAAGTTTCTATGCATCGCCTCGAGGCACCCTGGGAGTGTCCCCCTATAGGATGGTAGTTTTGCGTGTTTCTTTATTTGATCTTCTATAAGAGGATAAGGTTGCTTAGTCTCTTATCCTAATCTGCTTCTTCCCTATGGTGGGCTCATTAGGGCGGGACTCTAGGGCCAAAAACGAGGGGTCACACTTACGCGAAATTGTTAAGGGTTAACAATTCTAGACCAAATAAATGGTGGCTTTTAGGTTCAGTTCCAAGAGTTGGTTCTGCCTAATGGTTGAGAATATCTCATCCCAGTGAAGGGGCATCTGATCACCCCACCGGTGATGTTTGTCCTGTCTCGCTGAGGCATCATTGCAAAATAGAAGTCTAATCACTTAAGGTACTTGAAAATTGTTTTACTAAAACTAATTGGTTAAAATGTGGTTTAGCAAAGTCTTATAAAAGTTTGTTCATTTTTCAGCAACGGTTTTTAAAATGGCTACAGCCATAATTGCGTTGTTAAGTGCCAAAAAACTTACTGACGACAACTATTTGAGTTGCAAACATATGATCACGACGATACTCATCATCGAGGATCTAATGTTTGCCCTTACGAAGGTTTGTCCTCTTATTCTAGCTCCTAACGCAACTCAAAATGTTCGGGAGGCATACAAGCAATGGACACGGGAAAATGAGAAGGCTCAAGCCTATATCTTGGCCTGTCTGAGTGATGTGTAGGCCAAGAAGCATGAGCCCATGGTCTCAGCACATGAGATCATAGTGTGAGGGACGTTCAGACAACCTTCTGGACAGCTCAAGCACGAGGCTCTTAAATACATCTTCAACTCCAAAATGAAGGAAGGCACCTTCGTTCGTGAACATGTGCTTGATATGGTGGTCCACTTTAACGTGGCAGAGATGAATGGGTCTAGAATCGATGAGGGCTGTCAGGTTAGCATAATCCTGCATTCATTGCCGGAGAGCTTTCTCCACTTTGTTAGCAATGCGATTCTTAACAAAGTGGAATATACCCTTATAACTCTCCTCAACAAGTTGCAGACATACCCATCTTTACTGAAAAGTAAGGAGAGGAAAAGGGGTGAGGCAAATGTTGCTTCATCTTCTAGGACGTTCCATCGAGGTTCGACCTCAGGAATGAAGTCTGCACCTTCTACTTCTAACTCTCAAGAGCAGCAAAAGAAGAAGGGCGGTAAGGGGAAAGGGAAAGTCTCCACATGTCGCCCTGAGAAGGCGTCTGCCGCCGGTTGAAAAAGGAAAATGTTTTCACTGCAACCAGGACAAACACTAGAAGAGGAATTGTCCTCACTAGCTGAAGGAAAGGAAGGCAGCCAAGGCAAACAAAGGTAAATATGATTTACTTGTGCTAGAAACTTGTTTAGTGGAGAATGATGATTCTGATTGGATAATTGATTCGGGCGCCACTAATCACGTTTGTTCTTCTTTTCAGGGGATTAGATCCTAGCGACAGCTAGAGGCTGGTGAGATGACGATGCGAGTAGGCACCGGGCACGTCGTCTCAACTGTGGCAGTGGGAGGCATCCAGTTAACCTTACAGAATAGGTTTCTTGTATTAAAAGATGTTTCTGTTGTTCCTGAGTTAAAAAGGAACTTGATTTCTGTAAAGTGTCTGTTATAATATAAATACACTCTTTTTTTTAATATGGATAAAGTGTTTATTCACAAGGATGGTGTTGAGATTTGTACAGCTGAACTGGAAAATAACTTGTATATGCTAAGACTGTTAGCCTTAAGTCCCCTCCATAACATAGAGATGTTTAAATCTGTCGTTACTCAATCTAAACGTCAACGAATTTCTCCAAAAGAAAATGTCCAACTTTGGCACCTTCGATGAGGGCACATCAATCTCAATAGGATTGAGAGATTGAAGAAGAATGGCCTTCTAAGTGAGTTAGAAGAAAATTCTTTACCGGTGTGCGAATCTTGCCTTGAGGGTAAAATGACTAAAAGACCTTTTATTGGAAAAGGTTATCGAGCCAAAGTGCCTATTGAGTTAGTACATTCTGACCTCTATGGTCCTATGAATGTGCGAGCTCGATGAGGCTATAAGTATTTTATCAATTTTACTGATGATTACTCTAGGTATGGGTATGTTTATCTGATGCAATGGAAGTCTGAATCCTTTGAAAAGTTCAAAGAGTTCAAGGCTGAAGTTGAAAATGCATTGATAGACGGATTAAAACACTTCGATCAGATCGAGGTGGAGAGTTTTTGTATTCGGGGTTCCAAGACTATTTGATAGAACATGGAATCGTTTCCCAACCTCACCGCAGTGGGAGGGTTGCAAACCCACCCGTTTGCTATTTGGGTTTCACGAAAATCCTAGCTATAGTAACAGATAGCGACGTTGAGGATCCATTGTCTTATCAGAAGGCAATGGAGGATATAGACCAAGATGAATGGGTCAAAGCCATGGATCTCGAGATGGAGTCGATGTACTTCAACTCAGTATGGGATCTTGTAGATCAGCTTGATGGGGCATGACCTATAGGTTGTAAATAAATCTACAAGAGGAAACGGGGTGTTGATGGGAAGGTGCAAACCTTCAAGGCTCAACTTGTGGCAAAGGGTTATACCCAGGTAGAGGGAGTCGACTATAGGGAGACTTTCTCGCTTGTTGCCATGTTAAAGTCGATCTACATCCTCCTATCCATTGCCACATATTATAATTATAAGATCTAACAAATGGACGTCAAGACCGCTTTTTTGAATGGTAATCTTGAGGAGACCATTTACATGGTGCAGCCCAAGGGATTCATTGCCCAAGGTCAAGAGCAAAAATTTTGCAAACTGAATCGGTCCATTTATGGGTTGAAACAGGCATCTCGATCTTGGAACATTCGGTTTGATACTGCAATCAAATCATATGGCTTTGACCAAAACGTTGATGAACATTGTGTTTACAAGAAGATCGTCAACAGTTTAGTAGTTTTCTTAGTGTTGTATGTAGACGATATCCTACTCATTGGGAATGATGTAGGTCTACTGATTACAGTTAAGAACTGGCTAGTGACCCAATTCCAAATGAAATATTTGGGAGAGGTTCCGTTTGTTCTGGGTATACAAATCTTTCGAGATCGTAAGAATAAAGTGTTAGTATGGCTTAGGCATCGTACATTGACAAGATGTTGCTCAAGTACTCGATGCAAGACTCTAAAAGGGGCCTACTGCCGTTCAGGCATGGAGTCACTTTGTCTAAGGAGATGTGTCCTAAGATGCCTTAAGAGGTTGAAGAGATGTGACAAGTCCCATATGCATCTTCCGTTAGCAGTTTGATGTATGTAATGCTCTGTACTAGGCCAGACATCTACTACGTTGTGGGAATAGTTAGTAAGTATCAGTCTAACCCAGGCCAGGGTCATTGGACCGTAGTTAAGAACATCCTCAAGTATCTTTGGAGAATGAGGGACTACATGCTTGTATATGGATCTAGGGATTTGATCCTTACTGGATACATGGATTCTGACTTTCAGACTGATAGAGACTCTCGCAAGTCCACTTCAAGGTTAGTTTTTACTCTTAACAGAGGAGCTGTAGTGTGGCGAAGCACTAAGCAAGGGTGCATTGCCGACTCCACTATGAAGGTCGAGTACGTAGCAGCTTGCGAAGTAGCTAAGGAGGCCGTGTGGCTCAGGAAGTTCCTGATAGAATTGGAAGTTGTTTCAGATATGTCTAGGTCCATCACCCTCTATTGTGACAATAGTGGTGCTTTGGCAAACTCCAAGGAGTCTAGAAGTCACAGACGCAACAAACACATAGATCGGAAGTATCACCTGATTCGTGAGATAGCGCATCGAGGGGACATGATCGTCAGAAGATCGCTTCGAAGCACAACGTTGTTGACCAGTTTATGAAGGCTCTCACGGCTACAGTGTTTAAGGGTCACCTTCAGAGCATGGGTCTATGGGACCGCCAGCGGTTGGACTATGGAAAATGGGGGATTTTATTGTACTGGGCCTTAGTGCCCTAGTTTATTGTTTTGTACTAGTTTTTGTACACCCACTCGCTTTAGGACAAGTGGGAGATTGTTGGGGATGATGCCCTAAAGTCTCGTGTTCTGTAGTTTGTAAACACAATTTGTACGAATGATTGTGATGTAGAATATATGATATTTTCTTCACTACTTGACTTTGCACATTGGATGTTTTATTTGCTTTACCATAAACCAATAAACTAAAATTCCTGGTTATCATTATGTAACTTAAGCATGTATGTGGTGATATACAAGTGGATCATGTCTTAAGTGATAACCAAAATGGTTTGTAGTATATAGATATATGAGGGAAACCTTATCCTGATAATGTTATGGATGCGGCCCGCTTTGTGGAATAGTTTCAAGTGTTGTAACTTTCCACAGATATAGTAGGGGCGTCCTATACAAAGAGTTTGTATAAGACCTGACCATGAAGTGTTAACGTCTCATTATATAACGTTGTTCATGACAGAGACTTCACTTCACTAGGATGACCATAGGTAACATGACCTCAATCTTGAGTGAGTTGGGAACACTTGTCTTTAAGGGTGGTTCTTTGATTTGCATGGGTGCGAATGGCCAGGTCGCTGGCTCAAACCTACCACTTTGGGGATTCGTTTGATTTGGAAGCTGGGAACTCAGCTACACAAAATGGAATTCACTCCTTCCCCGAAGCAGGGGTAAGTAGATAGATTGCTCCCTTAAGGGCTGATCCCGGGGCTTGAACGATATGGCGCCACACACCTTCTCATGGCCCGAGAGGTGTCCACACATAGTAGGAGTATGTTGTATTGTTCATTAGAGGGATTAGTCGTACTTAAGAAGTAAGATGTAACTATAGGGGCAAAATGGTAAATTGGCCTAGCTGTACTTACGAGCATCTGTGAAGGATTATCATATCGATGATTGGTTATATCCGATAGACACAGAAATATATCTTTGGTAAGAAGAGTTCAGTTGTCGATCTTAAGTGGAATACCTGGCAATTAACGGATGGTGGATCTCGTGGCTAAAGAGTTTAGTCCGCTATTTACGTACCATTGGAGCTTCGAGCCATAGGTCCATAAGGTCCCCTTGGTAACTTGGATTTAGGTTGAAAATCAGTTTTTGGGTCAGTTTGAAATGTTCAAATTGACAAGAGGGAGTTCAATTATATATGATATGATTGAACTGGTTAATTATATATGATATGATTGACTTTATGTATGAGATACATTAATTGGAGGAAATTGGATATAAATATGATTTATATCTAGTGGAGGAGAAAACACTATGGTTGATATATGATATTAAACTATAGGCTAATAAATATAATATGATTATATTTATAATTTATTAATTGGACAGTTATGAGATAATTGGCCACCGTTTTCTCCGTAACCATGCGTTAGTGGGAAATTTCATTCGGTTTTCATAACTGAAGAATAAAATGATTTTTTTTTTTTACTTTTGCAATGAACACGGTTAATTACTCACTATGTGTTTTTCTTTCTATCGCTTAGTGAATTGAGAGCCTATACGATAGCTTGTGTTTACTAAACGATCGCTTACACGTGCACGCTTCCTACTAGACGATCGCTTACCTTTTTTTAAACTATTACTTAGCACCAAGCTTTAACTAAACAATCGTATAGATGATCGCTTACCTTTTCCTACACGATCGTGTACCTCACCTAAACAATCAATCACCCTGTCTATACGATAGATGTTGCCTTCTCCTACTTTCTTGATTGTTGTATACGATCTCTTTTCCTCCTCACCTCTACCAAATCCGAACAGAGCCCACTCTTTGGATTTTCACTCTGAAAATACTAAGGGTTCCAAGTGGTGGTGTCGTCCCCTTCTTCTTCATCTGTTCATGCGGATTCAATTCGTGGTAGACGATCAGGTGTTGCTGAACTAAAGCTTGTTGTTCTAGTGAGAGCACGAGGAGCCTGTTCACTTGAAGAGAGCGATCTTTGCCGAGAAGAAAGTCTTCAACTGGTAAGTTTCCTTGTTATCGTGTTTATTTATCTCTAAGCATGCCAGTAATTTAGTAGTTTGATGCATATCTGTATGTGTGAATGTAAATGTGGTAATTCTGTCACAATGCTTTTGGAAAGATCCGCATACGTTTCCGCTCAGATGTACTCTTGTATAAGAGTTCCTTCATAACGATGTATAATGAGAACGTAGATATGGAGAAAATATAATATAAGAATAATATATATATAATAAATATAATATAATATAATATATAAAATAAATAAATAACAAATAATAGATTTTTACACTTTCTCCAATCTTTTTGGATTGATTACCAATATGTGGGAAAAATACCTTTTTGGACCATGAGTTTTGAAGAATAGGTATATTTGATCCCCTGTGTTTCAAATTAGTCATTTTAGTCCACGAGTTTTCAAAAATAGGTTTAAAAAGTCCCTATACAAGTAGATTGATTAAATTTAAATAAAAAAATTACTACATGACTTATGTGATAAGATGACTTGGAAAGAAAAAATATATTTTAATATTTCTCCCATTTCCCTTCTTTCTCCCCTCTCTCTCATCCATGTTTTTGTTGGGAATGTCCTAGAACTCGCAGTTCGTGTTAAACATTCTATTTTATCAATAATAATGACTTGTTGATTTTGCATCTTATTATGAAAATCCAATAAACGCATCCTTGGCTATAGTCTGAATGCTGTAACTTTATATAGTGACATAAACATGATCAAGTTGAGAGTACATAGCCTAAATGGTCTTATAAGTATATGGATGAAATTGGGTATCTCATCTTGGTAACAATATTGGATGCGGTCCACTCTGTAGTTGTTACAAGAAGTTGTAAGGTGCTACAAACGATGCGATCCACAATCGTTCATGTTGAGACATGAGAGTGGGGGCATCCTATGCAATGAGTTTGCATATAGACTGGACCACGAAAATAGTCACTTTTCTTTATAACGACCATTTACTGTTCAAACTCACTATTTCATTCATTATATAACCTAGGTTAACTCGATCTTAATCCTGAGCAAGCTATGAATTCCTGTTTGTTTGAGATTATCCTTTGATCTTCAAACGGTGAGAGTAGTTCGACAGCACTGCTCAATAAGCTTACCATTTTGAGGATAAGATCGGATGAATAGCTGGGGACATAGCCTTGCAAGATGAAATTCACTCCTACCCTATTTAGGATTAGCAGATAGGTTTGTTCTCTTAAGTACTGACTCTAGGTCTTGAACAAACGAGGCCTGCCTTCTCATGATAGAGAAAGGATTTGATTCATAGAGATTATGAATCAGAATTATACATTAGAGGATCAATAGGAACTTATGGAACAAGATGTAGTCACAAGGGTAAAACGGTATTTTTGACTTAGCTGTGATTACAAACAACCTGTGAAGGATCGACTTACTAATTATGGTTATTAAATGGACATAATATATCTACAGTGAGGGGAGTTCAACTATGGGCTATAGTGGAGTGTCCCATTAGTTAACGAATGGGGGTTAGATCGGACTAATGAGTTTAGTCGATTAAATCTCGAATCGTTGGAGCCCATGATCTGTAGGTCCGCGAGGTCCCCCTACTAGGTCGTGAATGGATAAGCTTTAGGGTAGCTTGAGAAATTAATTTGAAACGTTCAAATTAAACAGAACAAGAGAATATATATTTTTAAATATGATTTAAATATATGAAGATGATTATTGTTCAAAAATTAATTTAATATTTGATATTAAATTAACTAATATTTTAAATTAATTTATGAAATTGATTTAAGAAAATCGATTTTTCGAATTAAAATGGTCTAAAATCATTTTTTGTTTTAAAAGAAAATGGAAAAACGTTTTGCATGGTTGCACAAAATGGAAAATGAATTTTCTCCATTACCTTCATCTTTATGCTCACACAAAAGTCATTATCCTCTCTACTTTGATTCTCCAAGCATGAGTTGCAAGCCATGCACTTCATCTCTTTGCATGTTCATCTACTATATATAAAGAAGATTGAAGTCGTTGGAGGAGGAGGAATGCAAAATTTTGAGAGAAAATTTTCTATGAAGAAGAAACTGTCTTCTTCAATCAGTTGCTGTGAGATCTTCTTGCTTCTTCACATCTTTAAGTTGTTCTTGAGTCCCACAACTCTTCCTAAAGATTCAAGAGTATAGTAAAGAAGGCTTTGAGGTGGTTCACGATGATATCAAGTGAAGACAGAAGCTATACAAACGTTTTCTTGGATATTTCATCAAATATATGTTCTGAAAACCTATTTTTTAGAAGAGCATACTTTAGTTTTGCAAAAATTAGTGAATTAGAATGCTTATGGATCCTTGATACTTCTGTTGCATGTTATTTAACTCTTTCAGTTCTCTCCCCACCCCACCCCTACCATTAGACTTTATAGTATTATAGTAGGGTTTAATCGACTTTTTTTTAATCGTTCCATTTCACTAAAATTTTCATTCCACATTCAAATAAACCCTAAAATCTATGCAACCATAAACCAGGGATCAAAACTTTCCATAAATTTTCACTTGATCAAAACTTTCCATAAATTTCACTTCCATTTACGATTCTAACTATACGCACTCTCTTTTCCATCTCTAACAAAATCAATAGTGATAACCTTAAAGTTCCTCACTGTTCAGTTAACTTTGTAGAATTGAAAACAAAAAATGAATGATCGTACCTCATTTAACTTAAAGTCCTAAATGTGTTCTTCCGTTAAGCGAGGTATCTCTCATTTTCTAATTAAAGAGAGTGCTTAACAAAATCAAAGCAACACCCCATTAGGAATAGGTTATAGAACAATTTTGGAACTAAAAATGGTTGTGGCTAGGAGAAATTAATAGAATGGTGAGGAAATTGAAGAACTCACCGCTTAATAGGAAGAACACATTTAAGGCTTTAAATTAAACAAGGTACGATTGCTCATATTTCGATTTCGATTCTGAAAAATTAATTGAATCAGTGAGGAACTTGAAGGTTTAGATTTTTGTGGCTACTGATTTCGCAAGAGAGATGGAAAAGAGAGAACGAATAGACAGAAGTGCGAAGGGAAGTGAAAAATTGGGATAAGTTTTAATCTTTGATTTATGGCTGCATAGATTTTAAGGTTTAATTGAATGTGGAAGGGAAAGTTTAGTGAAATGGAATGGAAAAAAGGCCGATCAAATCCTACTATAACACTGTAAAGTCTAATGGAGAGGGGAGAGGGAACAATGGATGAGAGAGAAGAGAAAAAAGAGATAGGAGAGAAGTATTAAAATATATTTTTTCTTTCCAAGTAATCTTGTCACATTAGCCATCTAGTAAATTTTTCATTTAAATTTATTTAATCTATTTGTAAACATACATTTTAAACCTATTCTTGAAAATTCATGGACTAAAATGACTCATTTGAAACATAAAGGACCAAATGAACCTTTTTGGTCTCTGAGTTTTGAAGAATAGGTGTATTTGGTCCCCTATATTTTAGATTAGCCATTTTAGTCCTCAAGTTTTCAAAAATAGGTTTAAATAGTCCCTATAAAAATAGATTGATTAAATTTAAATAAAAAATTTACTACATAGCTTATGTGGCAAGATGACTTAGAAAGAAAAAAAAATATATATTTTAATATTTTTACCAATTCCCTTCTTTCTCCCCACTCTTTCATCCCTGGTTCTCTATCTCCTTCTCCATTAGACTTTATAGTGTTACAACAGGGTTTGATCGGTTGTTTCTAATCATTCCATTTCACCAAATTTTCTCTTGCACATTCAAACAAACCTTAAAATCTATGCAATCATAAACAGGGGTCAAAACTTTCCCCAAATTTTCACTTCCCTCTACGGTTCTAACTATTCGCGCTCCTTTTTCCATCTCTTGCAAAATCAGTAGTTATTGTTGGGGTTGATGTCCTGAATCTCACAGAATCCTGTAGTTTGTAAATACTTGTATGAACAAACATGTTGTGATTTATAATATATGATATTTTATTCATTTCAGTCTATGAAATATTTGATATTTTAGTTGCATTAACCACAAATCAATAAACTAAGATCCATGGTTATCGTTGTAACTCAAACATGTATGTGGAGACATACAAGTGGATTGTGTTTTAAGTGATAACCTAAATAGTTTGTAGTATATGGATTGGGAGAGATACCTTATCCTAGTGACATTACGAGTATGACCTCTTTGTAGGTATTACAAATGTTGTAAAGTGCTACAAATGATCTGATCCTGATCATTCGTGTATTAGACATGCAAGTGGGGATATTCTATATAAAAGAGTTTGTATAAGACCGGACCATGAAATGTTTAGTCTTGTTATATAACGTCGTTCATAATTGACTTTCATTCACTAGGATGACCATAGATAACATGACCTTAATCCTGAATGAGTTGTGAACTCCTGTCTATGAGGGCGGTCCTTTGATTTGCATGGGTGAGAGTGGCCAGATCACCGACTAAAAAAGCCTACCATTTTGGGGATTTGTCTGATTGGGGAGCTAGAAATTCAGCTACACAAGATGGAATTCACTCCTTCCTCGAAGAAGAGGTAAGTAAATAAATTTCTCCTTTAAGGGCTGATTCCAGGGCTTAAACAATGTGGCGTCCACCCTCTCTTGGCACGAGAGGGATTTAGTCATAGTGGGACTATGATTTATTGTTCATTAGAGGAATTAGTGGTACTTAAGGAATTAGATGTAACTACAAGGGGCAAAATGGTAATTTGGTCCAATTGTACTTACGAGCGATTTGTGAAGGGTCATCGTACTATTGATTGGTTATATTCAATGGACACAGAAATATATCTGTAGTACAAAGAGTGTAGCTGTCGATCTTTAGTGGAGTGCCTGACAGTTAACGGATGGTAGATAATGTGATTAAAGAGTTTAGTCAGTTATTTACGTACCGTTAGAGCTTCAAGTTACAGGTCCATAAGGTCCTCTTGGTATCTCAATGAATTCAAGTTAAGAATCAGTTTTTGAGTTAATTTGAAATGTTCAAATTAATAAGAGAAAATTTGATTATATATGATATAATTCAATTAATTCAATTATATATGATATAATTGATATAATGTATTTGATACATTATTGTTTGATTGGAGGAACTAATATTTGAATATGAATCAAATATAATTTCTATGAATTTGATTCATAGTTATTAAATTTAATATAAATGTGATTTATATTAAATATCATAAAAAGAAAAATAACTATGGCTTATATACTGTATATGATGCAATATTAAAACTATAGATTATAAAAATAATATGAATTAGTTATTGTATTTATTTATAATTTATTAATTATATGATAATTAGATTTCTTTTTCTCAATAACCACCCTTAGTGGGTAGTTGTACAGTTTTACGGCAAAGTGGAATAAAGATAAAAATTTGTTTTTCTAATTTTTCTACGAGACAAGATATCAGATTATCTATCGAGTGACTATATGATAGAATCTAGTTTACTAAACAATAGCTTGAGAGTCTAAACGATCGAGTATTCAGTCTATGCGATAGACTTCCATCTTCTATACGATACGTTCATTCATTTACTCAACCGTGTCCTCCTCCACTCTAAATCTTCCCTCCAACCAAAATAAGCCAGAGCCAACAACTCCTGGATTCTCACACAATAATACCAAGTTAATCTTGTGGTTGTGTCCGATTGTTCAAGGATCGAATTTCTACTTGCTGGTGTTCGAGGGAGATCGAGTTCTTGCTCATTGTGTTCATGACTGATCAAGGGATAAACTTGAAGAAAGTGTTCTTCAAAGGTATTGTCTCTCTAACTTTTGTATTTATTTCAAGAAGCATGCTGTCATTTATGATTTAATGCATAATTTGTTTAGTATGACTGTAAATGTATGAGTTCTTTCATAATGGAGTTTGGACGATCCGCGTCCGCTCATAGGTTCTAATTAGAGCTCATTCAGTCATAACCTTCAAGCTCCTCACTAATTCAATTAACTTTGTACAATTGAAATTGAAAAATGAACTATTGTACTTTGTTTAACTTAAAGCCCTAAATGTGTTCTTCCCGCCAAGCGAGGTATCTCTCCTTTTCTAATTAAAGAGAGTGCTTAACAAAATCAAAGCAACACCCTAATAGGAACAGGCTATAAAAGATTCTTGGAACTAAAATAAGATGTGGCTAGGAGGAATTAATTAAATGGTGAGGAAATTGAAGAGCTCACTGCTCAGCGAGAAGAACACATTTAAGGCTTTAACTTAAACAAGTTACAATTTTTCATTTTTCGATTTTAATTCTGCAAAATTAATTGAACTAGTGAGAAACTTGAAGGCTTGGATTCTTATAGCTACTAATTTTGCAAGAGAGTTTGAAAAGAGAGAACGAATAGTTAGAACTACATAAGGGAATGAAAAATTGGGGAAAGTTCTAATCTCTGGTTTATGGCTGCATAGATTTTGGTTTAATTGAATGTGGAAGGGAAAATTTAGTGAAATGGAGTGAAAAAAAAAACCCGATCAAACCCAACTATAACACAATAAAGTCTAATGGAGAGGGGAGAGATAGGAGAGAAATATTAAAAAAAAAAATTCTTTCCAAGTCATCTTGTAACATAAGTCATCTAGTAAATTTTATTTAAATTTATTTAATCTATTTGTAGATAGAATTTTAAACCAATTCTTGAAAACTCTGGACTAAAATGACTAATTTGAAACATAAAGGACCAAAGGCACCTTTTTGGTCAATAGGTGCATTTAGTCCCCTATATTTCAAATTAGTCATTTTAGTCCCTGAGTTTTCAAAAATAGGTTTAAACAGTCCCTATACAAGTAGATTGATTAAATTTAAATAAAAAGATTCACATGGCTTATGTGGCAAGATGACTTGGAAATAAAAAAATATTTTAATATTTCTCCCCTTTCCCTCCCCACTCTCTCATCCCTTGTTCTCTCCCTCCCTCCCCATTAGACTTTATCGTGTTACAGCAGGGTTTGAATGGTTGTTTTCTAATCATTCCATTTCACTAAATTTTCCCTCACAGATTCAAACAAGCCTTAAAATTTATGCAACCATAAACTAGAGGTCAAAACTTTCCCTAATTTTTCACTTCCCTCTACGTTTCTAACTATTTGCACTCTATTTTCCATCTCTTGCAAAATCAGTAGTCATAACCTTCAAGTTCCTCACTAATTCAGTTAACATTGTAGAATTGAAATCGAAAAATGAGTGATCGTACCTTGATTAACTTAAAGCCTCAAATGTGTTCTTCCTACCAAGAGAGGTATCTCTCCTTTTCTAATTAAAGAGAGTGCTTAACAAAATCAAAGCAACACTCCATTAGGAACAAGCTATAGAACAATCTTGAAACTAAAAATGGTTGTAGCTAGGAGAAATTAATTGAATCGTGAGGAAATTGAAGAGCTCACCGCTTGGCGGGAAGAACACATTTAAAGCTTTAAGTGAAACAAGGTACGATGGTTCATTTTTCGATTTCGATTCTACAAAATTAATTGAATCAATGAGAAACTTGAAGGTTTGGATTCTTGTGGCTACTGATTTTGTAAGAGAGATGAAAAAGAGAGAATGAATAGATAGAAGTGCAAAGGGAAGAGAAAAATTGGGATATGTTTTGATTTTTGATTTATGGCTACATAGAATTTAAGGTTTAATTGAATGTGGAAGGAGAAATTTAGTGAAATGGAATGAAAAAACAAAGCCGACTAAGCCCTACTGTAACATAGTAAAGTCCAATAGAGAGGCGAGAGAGAACAATGGATGAGATAGGAGATAAATATTAAAATATATTTTTTCTTTACAAGTCATCTTGTCATTTAAGCCATTTAGTAAATTTTTATTTAAATTTAATTAATCTATTTTTATAGAGATTTTTTAAACCAATTTTTGAAAATTCATGGATTAAAATGACTAATTTGAAACATAAAATACCAAATGCACCTTTTTGGTCTATGAATTTTGAAGAATAGATTCATTTGGTACCTTATGTTTCAAATTAATCATTTTAGTCCCTAAATTTTCAAAAATAAGTTTAAACAATCCTTATAAAAATAGATTGATTAAATTTAAATAAAAAATTTACTACATGGCTTATGTGGTAAGATGGTTTGGAAATTTTAATATTTCACCCATTTCTCTTCTTTCTCCCCTCTTTCTCATCCCTTGTTCTCTCTCCCCCTCTCCATTAGACTTTACAGTGTTACAGCAAGGTTTGATCGGCTTTTTTCTAATCATTCCATTTCAATAATTTTTCCTTTCCACATTCAAACAAACTCTAAAATCTATGCAACCATAAACCAGAGATTACAACTTTTCCCAATTTTTCACTTCCCTCTATGGTTCTAACTATTCGCGCTCTATTTTCCATCTTTTGCAAAATCATAGTCACCTTCAAGTTCCTCACGGATTCAATTATCTTTGTAGAATTGAAATAAAAAAAATGAACGATCATACCTTGTTTAACTTAAAGCCCTGAATGTGTTCATCCCACCAAGTGAGGTATCTCTCCTTTTCTAATTAAATAGAGTGCTTAACAAAACCAAAGCACCAACTCATTAGGAACAGACTATAGAAAAATCTAAGAACTAAAAATGATGGTGGCTAGGAGAAACTAATTGAATTGTGAGGAAATTGAAGAGTTCACCGTTTGGCGAGAAGAACACATTTAAGCTTTAAGTTAAACAATGTACGATTGTTCATTTTTCCATTTGGATTATGCAAAATTAATTGAATCGGTCAGAAACTTGAAGGTTTGGATTCTTATGGCTACTGATTTTCTAGGAGAGATTGAAAAGAGAGAACAAATATATAGGACTGCAGAGGGGAGTGACAATTTGGTAAAAAAATTTCTCTCTACTCTATGGTTGCATAGATTTTAAGGTTTAACTGAATGTGGAAGGAAAAATTTAGTGAAATGGAATGGAAAAAAAAAGTCGATCAAACCCTACTACAATACTAAAAAATCTAATGGAGAGAGGAGAGACTGAGGGATGACAGATTAGAGAAAAAAGAGATAGGAGAGAATTATTAAAATGTATTTTTTATTTTCAAGTCATCTTGTCACATAAGTCATCTAATAAATTTTTTATTTAAATTTAATTAATCCATTTTTAGACATACGGTTTAAACCTAGGGACTAAAATGACTAATTTGAAACATAAAAGACCAAATGCATCTTTTTGGTCCCCTGAGTTTTGAAAAATATGTGCATTTGGTCCCTTATGTTTCAAATTAGCCATAGTTTTCAAAAATAGGTCTAAAAGTCTATATACAAATAGATTGATTAAATTTAAATAAATAATTTACAAGATAGCTTATGTGGCAAGATGACTTAGAAAAAAAAAAATCTCTTTTAATATTTCTCCCCTTTCCCTTCTTTCTACCCGATCTCATCCCTTGTTCTCTCTCCTCCTTTCCATTTGGTTTTACAACGTTACAACAAGGTTTGATTGGCATTTTTCTAGTCGTTCCATTTCACTAAAACTTCCCTTCCACACTCAAACTAACATTATAATCTATGAAACCATAAACCAGAGATTAAATTTTCCCCAATGTTTCACTTCCCTCTATGGCTCTAACTAATCGCGCTCTCTTTTCCATCTCTTTTAAAATCAGTAGTCATAACCTTCCAGTTCCTCACTGATTCAATTAACTTTGTAGAATTGAAATTAAAAGATGAATTATAGTACATTTCTTAACTTAAAGCCCTAAATGTGTTCTTCTTGCCAAGCGAGGTATCCCTCCTTTTCTAATTAAAGAGAGTGCTTAACAAAATCAGAGCAACACCCCATTAGGTAGAACAATCTTGGAACTAAAAATAGTTGTGGCTAGGAGGAAACTGAAGAGCTCATCGCTTGGCGGGAAGAACACATTTAAGGCTTTAAGTTAAACAAGGTACGATTGTTCATTTTTCGATTTCAATTCAGCAAAATTAATTGAATCAATGAGAAACTTGAAAGTTTGGATTCTTGTAGCTACTAATTTTGCAGGAGAGATGGAAAAGAGAGAACGAATAGTTAGGAAGGGGAGTGAAAATTTGGGGAACCTTTTGATCTCTAGTCTATGGCTGCATAGACTTTAAGGTTTAACTGAATGTGGAAGTAAAATTTTAGTTAAGTGGATTGAAAAAAAAAAAAAAAAGCCCATCCAACCTTACTATAACACTTGAAAATCTAATGGAAAGAAAAGAGAACGACGGATGAGAGAGGAGAGAAATATTAAAAAATATTTTTTCTTTTCAAGTCATCTAATCACATAAGTCATCTAGTAAATTTTTTATTTAAATTTAATTAATCTTTTGTAGACAGATGTTTTAAACTTATTCTTGAAAACTCATGGACTAAAATGACTAATTTGAAACATAAAAGACCAAAGGCAATTTTTTAGTCCCTCAATTTTAAAAAATGCGTGCATTTGGTCCCATATGTTACAAACTAGTCATTCTAGTCCATGAGTTTTCAAAAATGGGTGTAAAACGTCTCTATACAAATTGATCGATTAAATTTAAATAAGAAATTTACCAGATGGCTTATGTGGTAAGATGACTTGGAAAGAAAAAATATATTTTAATTGTATGATTGGCTTTTTCCTAATCGTTCCATTTAACTAAAAATTCCATTCCACACTCAAACTAACCTACAATCTCTGCAACCATAAACCAGAGATCAAAATTTTCCCTAATGTTTCACTTCCCTCTATGGTTTTAACTATTCAC
Organism: Benincasa hispida; assembly: GCF_027475165.1. NCBI lineage: Eukaryota > Viridiplantae > Streptophyta > Magnoliopsida > Cucurbitales > Cucurbitaceae > Benincasa > Benincasa hispida. Next base: position 29,641,578 of record NC_143478.1, read on the forward strand.
GCTCTCTTTTCCATCTCTTGTAAAATCAATAGTCATAACCTTCAAGTTCCTCACTGATTCAATTAACTTTGAAGAATTAAAATTAAAAGATGAACTATCGTACCTTGTTTAAATTAAAGCCCTCAATGTGTTCTTCCGGTCAAGCGAGGTATCTCTCCTTTTCTAATTAAAGAGAATGCTTAACAAAATCAAAGCAACAACCAATTAGGTAGAACAATCTTGGAACTGAAAAAGTTTGTGGCTCGGAGGAAACTAAAGAGTTCATCGCTTGGCGGGAAGAACACATTTAAGGCTTTAAGTTAAAAAAGGTACGATAGTTCATTTTTCAATTTCAACTCTGAAAAATTAATTGAATCAATGTGAGAAACTTGAAGGTTTGGATTCTTGTGGCTACTAATTTTGGAGGAGAGATGGAAAAGAGAGAACAAATAATTAGGAAGAGGAGTGAAAATTTGGGGAACCTTTTGATCTCTAGTCTATCGTTGCATAGAATTTAAGGTTTAACTGAATGTGGAAATAAAATTTTAGTGAAATGGATTGAAAAAAAAAAAGTTCGATCAAACCCTACTGTAACACTTGAAAATCTAATGGAAAGAGGAGAGAACGAGGGATGAGAGAGGAGATAAAAAAGAGATAGGAGAGAAGTATTAGAATATACTTTTTTCTTTTCAAGTCATCTAATCACATAAGTCATCTAGTATTTTTTTTTTAATTTAAATTTAATTAATCCATTTGTAGACAGACGTTTTAAACCAATTTTTGAAAACTCATGGACTAAAATGACTAATTTGAAACATAAAAGACTAAAGGCACCTTTTGGTCCCTTTGTTTTGAAAAATAAGTGCATTTGGTCCCCTATGTTACAGACCAACCATTCTAGTCCCTGAGTTTTCAAAAATAGGTGTAAAACGTCTCTATACAATTTGATCGATTAAATTTAATAAAAAATGTATTAGATGGCTTATGTGGTAAGATGGCTTGGAAAGAAAAAAAATATTTTTTAATATTTTTCCCATTTCCCTTCTTTCTCCCCCTCTCAACTCCCATGTTCTCTCTCCCCCTCTCCATTGGGCTTTACAATGTCACAATAAGGTTTGATTGACTTTTTCCTAATCGTTCCATTTCACTAAAAATTCCATTCCACACTCAAACAAACCTTACAATCTATGAAACCATAAACCAGAGATCATAATTTTCCCCAATGTTTCACTTCCCTCTACGGTTCTAACTATCCACGCTCTCTTTTCCATCTTTTGTAAAATCAGTAGTCATAACCTTCAAGGTCCTCACTGATTCAATTAACTTTGTAGAATTGAAATTAAAAGATGAACTATCGTACCTTGTTTAACTTAAAGCCCTAAATGTGTTCTTCCTGCCAAGCGAGGTATCTCTCCTTTTCTAATTAAAGAGAGTGCTTAACAAAATCAAAGCAACACACCATTAGGTAGATCAATCTTGGAACTAAAAATGGTTGTGGCTAGGAGGAAACTAGAGATTTCATCGCTTGGCGGGAAAAACACATTTAAGGCTTTAAGTTAAACAAGGTACGATTGTTCATTTTTCGATTTCAATTCTGCAAAATTAATTGAATCAGTGAGAAACTTGAAGGTTTGGATTCTTGTGGCTACTAATTTTGCAGGAGAGATGGAAAAGAGGGAACGAATAGTTAGGAAGGGGAGTGAAAATTTGGGGAACCTTTTGATCTCTAGTCTATGGCTGCATAGACTTTAAGGTTTAGCTGAATGTGGAAGTAAAATTTTATTGAAATGGATTGAAAAAAAAAAAAAAAAAAGTCGATCGAACCCTACTGTAACACTTGAAAATCTGATGGAAAGAGGAGAGAACGAGGGATGAGAGAGGAGAGAAAAAAGAGATAGGAGAGAAGTATTAGAATATACTTTTTTCTTTTCAAGTCATCTAGTTATTTTTTTATTTAAATTTAATTAATCCATTTGTAGACAGACGTTTTAAACTTATTCTTGAAAACTCATGGACTAAAATGACTAATTTAAAACATAAAAGACCAAAGGCACCTTTTGGTCCCTGAGTTTTGAAAAATACGTGCATTTGGTCCCCTATGTTACAAACTAACCATTCTAGTCCTTGAGTTTTCAAAAATAGGTGTAAAACATCTCTATACAAATTGATCGATTATATTTAAATAAAAAATTTACTAGATGGCTTATGTGGCAAGATGACTTGGAAAGAAAAAATATATTTTTATATTCTCCCCTTTCCCTTCTTTCTCTCCTCTCTCCTCTCTTGTTCTCTCTCCCCCTCTCCATTGGGCTTTACAATGTTACAACAAGGTTTGATTGACTTTTTCCTAATCGTTCCATTTCACTAAAAATTCCATTCCACACTCAAACAAAACTTACAATCTATGAAACCATAAACCAGAGATCATAATTTTCCCCAATGTTTCACTTCCCTCTACGGTTCTAACTATCCACGCTCTCTTTTCCATCTTTTGTAAAATCAGTAGTCATAACCTTCAAGGTCCTCACTGATTCAAATAACTTTGTAGAATTGAAATTAAAAGATGAACTATCGTACCTTGTTTAACTTAAAGCCCTAAATGTGTTCTTCCTGCCAAGCGAGGTATCTCTCCTTTTCTAATTAAAGAGAGTGCTTAACAAAATCAAAGCAACACACCATTAGGTAGATCAATCTTGGAACTAAAAATGGTTGTGGCTAGGAGGAAACTGGAGATTTCATCGCTTGGCGGGAAAAACACATTTAAGGCTTTAAGTTAAACAAGGTACGATTGTTCATTTTTCGATTTCAATTCTGCAAAATTAATTGAATCAGTGAGAAACTTGAAGGTTTGGATTCTTGTGGCTACTAATTTTGCAGGAGAGATGGAAAAGAGGGAACGAATAGTTAGGAAGGGGAGTGAAAATTTGGGGAACCTTTTGATCTCTAGTCTATGGCTGCATAGACTTTAAGGTTTAGCTGAATGTGGAAGTAAAATTTTATTGAAATGGATTGAAAAAAAAAAAAAAAAAAGTCGATCGAACCCTACTGTAACACTTGAAAATCTGATGGAAAGAGGAGAGAACGAGGGATGAGAGAGGAGAGAAAAAAGAGATAGGAGAGAAGTATTAGAATATACTTTTTTCTTTTCAAGTCATCTAGTTATTTTTTTATTTAAATTTAATTAATCCATTTGTAGACAGACGTTTTAAACTTATTCTTGAAAACTCATGGACTAAAATGACTAATTTAAAACATAAAAGACCAAAGGCACCTTTTGGTCCCTGAGTTTTGAAAAATACGTGCATTTGGTCCCCTATGTTACAAACTAACCATTCTAGTCCCTGAGTTTTCAAAAATAGGTGTAAAACATCTCTATACAAATTGATCGATTATATTTAAATAAAAAATTTACTAGATGGCTTATGTGGCAAGATGACTTGGAAAGAAAAAATATATTTTTATATTCTCCCCTTTCCCTTCTTTCTCTCCTCTCTCCTCCCTTGTTCTCTCTCCCCCTCTCCATTGGGCTTTACAATGTTACAACAAGGTTTGATTGACTTTTTCCTAATCGTTCCATTTCACTAAAAATTCCATTCCACACTCAAACAAAACTTACAATCTATGAAACCATAAACCAGAGATCATAATTTTCCCCAATGTTTCACTTCCTTCTACGGTTCTAACTATCCACGCTCTCTTTTCCGTCTTTTGTAAAATCAGTAGTCATAACCTTCAAGGTCCTCACTGATTCAATTAACTTTGTAGAATTGAAATTAAAAGATGAACTATCGTATCTTGTTTAACTTAAAGCCCTAAATGTGTTCTTCTTGCCAAGCGAGGTATCTCTCCTTTTCTAATTAAAGATAGTGCTTAACAAAATCAAAGCAACACACCATTAGGTAGATCAATCTTGGAACTAAAAATGGTTGTGGCTAGGAGGAAACTGGAGATTTCATCGCTTGGCGGGAAAAACACATTTAAGGCTTTAAGTTAAACAAGGTACGATTGTTCATTTTTCGATTTCAATTCTGCAAAATTAATTGAATCAGTGAGAAACTTGAAGGTTTGGATTCTTGTGGCTACTAATTTTGCAGGAGAGATGGAAAAGAGGGAACGAATAGTTAGGAAGGGGAGTGAAAATTTGGTGAACCTTTTGATCTCTAGTCTATGGCTGCATAGACTTTAAGGTTTAACTGAATGTGGAAGTAAAATTTTATTGAAATGGATTGAAAAAAAAAAAAAAAGTCGATCGAACCCTACTGTAACACTTGAAAATCTGATGGAAAGAGGAGAGAACGAGGGATGAGAGAGGAGAGAAAAAAGAGATAGGAGAGAAGTATTAGAATATACTTTTTTCTTTTCAAGTCATCTAGTTATTTTTTTATTTAAATTTAATTAATCCATTTGTAGACAGACATTTTAAACATATTCTTGTAAACTCATGGACTAAAATTACTAATTTGAAACATAAAAGACCAAAGGCACCTTTTTGGTCCCTGAGTTTTGAAAAATACATGTATTTGGTCCCCCCAATGTTACAAACTAGCCATTCTAGTCCCTCAGTTTTCAAAACTAGGTTTAAAACGTCACTATACAAATTGATCGATTAAATTTAAAAAAAAAAAATTTACTAGATGGCTTATGTGGCAAGATGACTTGGAAAGAAAAAATATATTTTAATATTTCCTCCCTCTAACCTCCCTTGTTCTCTCTCTATCTCTCCATTGGGTTTTACAATGTTACAACAAGGTTTGATTGACTTTTTTCTAATCGTTCCATTCCATTCCACCCTCAAACTAACCCTACAATCTATGCAACCGTAAACCAGAGATCAAAATTTTCCCCAATGTTTCACTTCCCTCTACGGTTCTAACTATTCGCACTTTCTTTTCCATCTCTTGTAAAATCAGTAGTCATAACCTTCAAGTTCCTCACTCAATTAACTTTGTAGAATTGAATTTAAAAAATGAATTATCGTACCTTGTTTAACTTAAAGCCCTAAATGTGTTCTTCCCGCCAAGCGAAGTATCTCTCCTTTTCTAATTAAAGAGAGTGCTTAACAAATCAAAGCAACACCCCATTAGGTAGATCAATCTTGGAACTAAAAATGGTTGTGGCTAGGAGGAAACTGAAGATTTCATCGCTTGGCGGGAAGAACACATTTAAGGCTTTAAGTTAAACAGTTCATTTTTTGACATTTTTTTATTTCAATTCTGCAAAATTAATTAAATCAGTAAGAATCTTGAAGGTTTGGATTCTTGTGGCTACTAATTGTGCAGGAGAGATGGAAAAGAAATAACGAATAGTTAGGAAGGGGAGTTAAAATTTGGAGAACCTTTTGATTTCTAGTCTATGGCTACATAGACTTTGTGGTTTAACTGAATGTGGAAGTAAAATTTTGGTAAAATGGATTGGAAAAAAAAATCGATCAAACCCTACTGTAACACTTGAAAATCAAATGAAAAGAGGAAGAATGAAAAATGAGAGAAAAATGAGAGAGTGAAATATTAAAATATATTTTTTCTTTCTAAGTTATCTTGTCACGTAAGTTATTTAGTAAATTTTTAAATTTAATGACTAATTTGAAACAAAAAGGCCAAACGCACCTATCCTTCAAGATAAAAATGTATCCTTTTTCCTGCATGTATCAACAAAAAGAAATAAACGTGGATTTTTAAGACATAATTTGTCATATTTACTAACCCCTAATCCTAATGGAGATAGACCACCAGCAAAAATTAGGCTTTAAGACCGATAGCAAAAACCCAAGAGAAGTGAGGAAGATGAGAGGAATTATAACAAAAATAACAAAAATATGACAGAATATTACAGGAACATCTAAGAAATCATGGGATGAATATTTTCAATTATGGGAAAAACCCAAGAGAAGTGAGGAAGATGAGAGGCAAGGCAAAATATGGGATGAACCTTTTCCATAACTAATAACAAAAATATTACAGGAACATCTAAGAAATTATAACAAAAATAAGGAATTTTCCTCGCTAACAAATCTGCTGCAGCAACCTGACAGAAATGACAGAATCATAAAAGATTTCCCAGTAAAGGAAAAAAAAAGGGGAAAAAAGAGAGAAAAATTTCAACTTCCAAGACAGAAGACCATTGGTAAAACTGGCTCTGCAAAGAATGTAAAAAAAACAACTCGTGGGTTAAATCCCACCTGTCTTGATTATTAGGTAGTAGTAGTAGTTCGAAGTTTGGGAATGTACTTTATCTTCGCACCCTTTTCAAATTTTGTCCTGAACTTGGTGGTCTTTCCAGCTTCATTGGCTGAGGATTTGGGATCCTCCAAGTTAATCAAAATTGTATTGCCAACAACAACATTGCGTCTGTCAAAGGTTTCAGTGTCATTTTGCATCTGAAAACATCCAGAAGACTCAGAATCTGAGGGTAAATTCAATTTGACATGGTCGGCTGTTATAGCCTCCTTCCACCCTGCATCAACAAAACAGTTCAAATTTGGATATTCTATCACCTTGGAGAATATGTTTCAAAAGTGAACTTATGAAGTAAAAAGTGAACTTATGAGGGTCCATTCAATTTGACATGGTCGGCTGTTGATCTCTCTCCATGCCAACTTGGAGAATATGTTTTAAAAGTGAACTTACTTTGTGCAAGGAAAGCTTTTGCAGCACGACTGGAGAACTCCAAACCAACTGGTTGTGCAGGTTCTTCCTGGATCGAAGAGTTGTTTCCAAAGTCTCCAGTGTCACCATCCAAGGATTGTGGAGAATATGAATTCAGCAGGGCCTGATCCTCTATCTTTTCAGTTATCACTTCAGCTTCAGACTCACCATTTTCGCTTTGATCTGGCATTGCGTATTTGGTTCCATTACGACTAACTGGCCTCCAAAGCTTAACCATCACCCGATTTGTTGCAGTTTGAATAGAATCCAGCTTGATGAATTTCTCCGAATGATTATTGATCTTCTTAGGCGTTTGATGACCATCCTGGCAATCATCTGGGGTTCCGACTGGATCTTTACTCTCTTGATTGCAATTTCCTAATGCCACGGAAATAGAACCAATCAAAACCTCATGGCTCTTAATTTCCTCTGCCTGGGCCGTTGTCTCTTCCTGTATCCTGGCCTGAAAACGATCTCCATCTCTTTCTGGCTTTGGTTTCCGGCTCCATACTTTTTTACCATTAACGATGGGCACAACCCTTGATTGCACATGGTTCCCATGCCTTCGCATATCTCCATTTTTGAGTCCCTGATAATTCTGGTCTGCACGAAAACCATGAGAAAGTCCCCTTTGTGTCTTAGGCAATGCCTGCCACTGGGAGATTACATGCTTATGGCCATTCATTTGTATTTTCTGCTGTTCACCATTGTGATCAGAAGGAAAATGTTCAGGGTAGCCATTGTGAAACCCAGAATGCGACTCGGAATCTTCATCTTCATCAGTTAGAGAATGTTGAGATGTTTCAATAGACGAAGGAGTATGATCAGGCAATATGCCCAGAGAGTCCCTTTCTGAATGGCAATCAGTCTGAGGGCTAGATGATTCTTCAATTAACACGTCTTCAATTGTTTCATCTACACTCCCTTCAATATCAGGCTTCTCCTCAAGCTTTTGCTCCTTCGACCTTTGTTCTTTCTGCCTCAGCTTCTTCTGCCTTTTTCTTTCCAACAGCTCTGCTTGTCTACAGAGTTACATGACTACATGAGTGAGGAACAAGCAATCTAGTACACAGAATTCACAACAAGCAAGTTTTTGAACAGTCAGTATTCTTAACAAGGTTATTTTGTTTATATTTTTATTCCCAAGGGTACTAGTTAGTGTGGCTAAGTTAAGAAAACCAGGATGGTCGTCAAGTCAAAGTATACTAGTTGAGGTAATCTTGTTTCTTACCAAGATATAATAGTTCAAGGAAGTAGATTTTTCTTCTCTATCAAATAGCACATTTACCATTGATCTAGGTACATGACTATTAACGTAAGATATCGACTCTCTGACTACACCACCAAGGTCTATTATATCCAGCTAGATCAGGTTACTCTAATAAAAATTCACAGGAAGGTACAAAGAAAAGGGGAAATTAGATGACGACAATGGATATACCTCCTTTGAGCAGCTTCTTCCTCCTCTACCAGCAACTTTTGACACCGTAAAGCTTCAGCATCCTTATCAGCAAGCCATGTTTTGACCTTAAAGAAAACAATAAGTCACAGGTTAATGAGCCTCCCCCCCCAAAAAAAAAAAAATAAATAAATAAATAAATAAGAAGAAATTAAAAAAAATAAAAAAAGGGCAATCAAGTCAATATGAATATATGATTACATAACAGCATATTGCTTGTATACAACGCAAATCTGCAACAAAGCAAGAACTATCAGCCAGACAGAACACAAGAAATGTACTAAAAATTGAAGGTTAGACAACTTACCAATTTCTCTTCCAACAAGAAGCTCATGCAAGCAACTAAGTTTTTAGTTTCAAGACCAATCTTTACAGCCTCCCCATCAAATATATATTTTTGCATCGAGACAGCTGTTCCACATAGGAATGTTTTTTCGCTTGCATTGTCAAGAATTTCAAATAACTCCTGGGAAGATAGTGGAAACCTAGATGGTCTACCTTGTACAATGTCCTGAAAAGGTTCACATATGCGATACAAATTTATATTCATTCACAATAATGCACTGATGACCAATAGGTCCAGAAATAAAGGCTGGCGGAACATGAACATACCAGAAGGGCAGAACCTGCCCTCAAATAAACATGTGGTAAGGCAGAAAATCCTGGTTTCCCAATGATAGCAGTTAGATTCTTGATTACAGCTGACCCTTGTATTCCCTATATGTTTACAGAGATTAATCATTTAAGAGAATATAAAACAGAAATTCTAAAAACTGCAAGGATTTTCCTTCAGATTATGTTTATTTTTCATTTCCATCCAATGATCTGACGGCTGCAAAGGATAAAAAAATAACTGAGGTATGACTTGCCTCAATTGAAACATTCTTAAATGAGACAGCCTCCTTCGTCTCTTCCCAGGATAGCTGTATAAGACATCAATGAGTAAGTGCCTCAAAAGAAAAAGAAAAAAGAAAAAAGAAAAAAGAAAAAAGAAAAAAGAAAAAAGAAAAAGGAAAAAGAAAAGAAAAAAAAAGACATCAATGAATAAACTTACAAAGGAATTCAACTATGCAGAATAACAACAAGGAACAAGTTTTGAAATAAAGAATGAGCCTTTGTAGAGCAAACGGAAGTGGATAGTGGACAAAGATTACCTTGTCCCAGAATGCTGCTAGTAGATCCCTAGTTTTGGCAGAATCCTACAAAGTGCAAAAGAACATGTACATTCAAGCAAGCAAGAAACCAATGAGAAAAAAGAATATTAGATGGCAAAATCACAATTCAATTTAATAATCGGCAAGCACATAGCTCCAAATACAAAAGATGAAGTAATTTTCATAGAAGTAAAAAGATTTAACATCTGAGAGTAGAAAAGAAACACCTTATCAAGCTTTTTCAGCCTATGATGCACTCGTATATGTCTTCTATAGTTGATAACTGAGCAAAATTCCCGGGCACACTTCTCACACTTCTGCATTTGAACCTTTAAAGGAGAGAGCAAGGGCCACCCTGGGAGTTCTGATGAAAGAAACAAAATATGTTTCAAAGCTATTAAATCCAAACAGGTAATGGAGGAGCACAAACCATAAGATTTGAATAAAGAATAAAGATTCATTAAATGAAAAATTGACTCCCTTCTAGGAGGCTTTGTTATTGCATAAGAATACTGCTGTATGGACTATAAAGAGCAGAGGCATTGAGATGCCTGTACACACGCAAAAGAGGAAGAAATTTGGTAGATATGCTAAAGAAATTCTTGCAGCCATGTTCCTGATACCAGCAACTAAACTGTTGTGTGCACCAAAAGATTGTTCTAATCCCTTGACTTGAAATGCAAGTAAATGAAATCAATATTCATTACATCCAAAGGACATAATATGCTACTCCAATACTCTAAAAAATAGAATTAGATATCAGTATAACAACATTTCAGAGAGAGCCCCTTCATTGCTGAACAATTCTATTACCTTGTTGGTCGAGAGCATGAAATAATTGGATCCACTGGACTGGACTCTCACCAGCTCTTGAGAAAGAAAGAAAAGGCTCTTTTCCGATTGCCTGTCTGATAATAGTGTCTAGAGAATCATTTCCCTCCTCCGATTTCATCACATCTGGATAGTTAGAGGCCTTGAGTTTTGCAACTGGCATCTACACACAAGTTTTAAACCCAAAATTCAAGTGCAGAAGCACTGCATAATATCAAAAAGAAAATACATTACATGCTGGAAAGCAGTACCTAGTGACCCTGACCATACAACTACACCAATCAGATTTGAATCAAGGAAATAAAGCACAAGCTATTAGCTGTAACAGTGTGCTGCATACAGAAAAGAAAGAAAGCTTCCCATCCATTAAGAAATGCAATGGAAAAAACGGCAAAGATACTATCTAGACGAACAAAAGACCATGCCAGATTCAAGTGTTAAGCCCCCAGTAATGAATACATTTCGCTGAATATCCTTATAAGGAGAACAAGAACTATTTCCCGCAATTTATTAAAAAAATATATCCAAGAAAGAAAAAAGAAAATTAATCATACAAAAATATATATCATAAGAAAATAAAGAGAATTCAATAGGTTTTCCCCAACATTTGCAAAAGCACTTCCGGGGACTCAAAGAAAGAAATCAAGAACAACAAGAAACGAATTAAGAAAAGTCAGCATTTTCTAAATGCCATCACATTCAAATTAATTACACAAATCTCACATCGTTACAACTGGACACAACACTTTGGTCAAGTTACGTTCACTATTAGAAGAACCCAATATAGAGATACAAACTACGTTTCATCCATGAATCTACAAGACCACCGAACGCATATAAATTGAGGGCATCAATCAAACACTAAACAAACGAAACAAAACAAAAATTGGCAAGCAAGAAAGAAACGAAAGAACGAAACAACCATTCAAGAACTGGGGCATGTGATCTGTAATCGAATGAAGAAGAAGGCAAACACAGGCAATAAGCGAAAATAAAAAGAATTAAAAAAGAAAACTGAGTGTGGTCGGTTTCACGTACCAGAAAGAACAACAAAGATCGAATCGAAGAAAGAAAGAAGGCGACAGATCGGATCGTATATGGAGCGGATTTGGAAAGAGTTAGAGAGCGTCAGGCCGGAGGAAAAGGGCCTGGAAAATTCGAGAAAGTGATCGGTGGAGAAGAGAGAAGCTGTTTTTTTCCTTCTTTTTTTCTTTTTTCCTTTGGGAGAGTTTCTTCAGAGAGAAAAAAAAAAACGAAGGTTTGTAGGAGAAAATATAAAGGCATAAAAATGAAGCCCTGTTCGTGCTTCAGTCCGGCAAAAAACGAAAATTAATAAAAATTAAAAAAATAATAATAATAATAAAACTTAAAATATGTAAATTGTAAATTGAGAATTATATGACGTGGAAATTACAACAGGCCCACGCGCTGTTAACGTGCGTACGTTACTAAAATTGGATATTGGGCCGAGCAACCAACAAGCCATGCTTGTAGGCCCATTTATGATCTCGGCCCAGTTACTCCTAACTAATTTGAGAACCCCATAGCCTTTAACTTTTTTTTTTCCACACAAAATCATGTCATGAAATACTATCGTACTTCATATAACCTTAATATTCATAGACAACCCTAATAGATATAAAAATATTTTAGGAAGAAGTAAATTATATAATAACAACAAAATGAAAATGTATGGAGTTCCACAAAATAAAAAATGAGAATAGAGCTGATTAAAGTTTAGAAGATGAATGAGATTACCTTTTCAATGTATCCAATTTTTATATGACTAGTGTCTCATCAATTGATTACATTCATGTATTCTAATAAACATTATCAATGACAATGAAAAATTTTATTCTCATTCTTTGATTCTTATTCCTTTAGAGTAAAAACAGCCTAAGGTTGAATAAACCAAATTTTATTGTCCATAGATTAAGCAAATGATCCATGCAAGTATTATTGGAATACATTTGACTAAATTATAGAATATTCCTAAACTTTGTAGTTTGTGTCAAAAAAATATTACTTTCAAGTTTCAATGATACCCTCAAACTAAATAAAAAAAAAAAAGTTTAAGTACCGTTTAAGTACCGTTAGTTTTGAATGAAAATCATTAGTATTTTGTTTCAAAAATACATTTGAACTTTAAATTTTCTAATAAAATAGTTAAGTTTTAAAAGAATTTTTTTTTTAAAAAAAAAAAACACCCTTATCGATAATATATGGACAAAAACCATTAATAGTTTGTATAAAAAAAATATCAATGAATTCTCAAAAGTTGTATTAGAGTTAACCATCTTAACCAATCACAAAAAATAGAATAATTTGTCCTGTGGAAGGGATCAAGAAAGTCTCTATCTCTATAAATTTGGTAATGCACATGTTTTCTTCTTTTGTTTTCTACTAGTAGTCCTCAAAGGTATGATCCAAATCTTAATGTGTCTGTAATTCTCAATGTCTCTCACTTTTTTTGTGTATTAAATTCAAACGACGTATTAACACATTTAATTACTGATGTACAACTTTGTTAAAACGTTTAAGGCTTAAAGTTCCTTTGTTGGGTTCCATTAGTCTCTTTCTTGTTGTTATAGTCTATAAACCTTAATTAAATGGGACAACTATTTCTTTTAGAGTAATAAAGGTCAAAGAGACGTGGTGAAGTGTAGATAAAAATTAAAAGAGTATTGTTTTACTTTTTTTTTTTAATGTAAGAGTACTAATACAACTTCTAAAACTATAAAGGTATTTTTGCAACAAGGTATGCACACTTTTTTATCATATACTTGAAGGAATCGAATTCCTCAACAGAAGCATGAATGCATGTGCCAATGAAATTCGTTTTAGAAAACTTGAAAAATAGAGAAAATACATAGAACATACATATGATCAACATTAATTCTACAACATGCTATTAGGGAAAGAAAAGAACTTACCCTTAAAAATCCTCTCCACGTCACAAACCATTCGTATTGTGAAATTCTCCCTCAAACTTGAAGCTCCTTCCAAAAACACGAACAAGGAACTTCTCTGGATATCACCACGAGGAGATCTCGCTATTCTTAGGACAAGAATTTGGGATTGTGGAATCCTTTTGAAAATGATGAGATTTGTGATAGAGAGAACTTGAGGAGGAAGAAGTTTTTCAAAGAGAACCTTTCTCTTCTGTAATACGTTGAATAAAAATTATCACCACTTCCTCCATTTCCTCTTATGTGAGAAATATCAATGGATGGGGAGTTATAACTTCCTTTCCACCAAAATGTATGGAGTTGTTCTAATTTTCTTTTATTTAAATTATATATTAAATTCAATTTAATATGTAATTAAATAATATTATTAATTAATTAATAATTAAATATCATATATTTAATTTGAATCATATTCAAATAATATTCTCTCACATAATAAAGTTTTAATATGAATCTCATTCATATTAATTATAACCTATAGTTTTAATATAAATCTCATTCATATTAATTTTAACCTATAAATATAATATGAATCTCATTCATATTATTTAATATTTGAATCTTATTCAAATACATTATTCTCTTATATAATAAAGCATAATTTTGAATCTCATTCAAAATTAACTTTATTTCATAATGTATATATATCCATTATATTAATTGTATCTCATATAATTAATTCCCTTATATAATTTGAACTATTCAAATTAATCCAAAATTAGAATATTCTTGTTTTACCCGTAGTTAGCTAGCAAAGGGGTCTTATGGACCTACAAATTAGAAGCTCCAATGATGGAGGATTAATTAATTAAGCTTTTTAATTAAATTAATCAATATCTATTAACTACAGGTCACTTCACTAAAGACCAACAGCTGCATTTTTCGTATTATAGATACATTTCTGTGTCCACAGATATAACTAATCAACAATAAGTCAATCCTTCACGAATCGCTCATAATTATAGCTAGGTCAAAATTACCATTTTATCTCTATAATTACATCTAACTCCTTAAGTCTCACCGATCCTCTAATGAACAACCTGTTTATGGTCTTACCATAAACAAAATTCTCTCAAACCAATAAGAGGGAAGGGCCTCATTATTCCAGACCCGGAGTCAGCTCTTGAAGGGAGCAATTTATCTATTTGTCCTAAAGACAGGAAGAAGCAAATTTCATCTTGTGTAGTCACTCTCACCCATAGATCAAAGGATTGCCCTCATAGACAAGAGTTTATAACTCGTTCAGGATTAAGGTCGAGTCACATGGTCATTCTATGAAATGTTAATCTCTTCATCCAACGGTGTTATAAAGAGAGATTAATCATTTCACGATCCAATCTTATACAAACTCTTTGTATAGAATGCCCCACTCGCATGTCTCCACATGAACGATTAGGATCCAATCATTTATAACACTTTACAACTCTTGTAACATTCACAAAGTATGTGGTATCTGTAGTGTCATTAGGATAAGACACCAAATTGAAGGGATCAAATCCCAAGCGGAAACGTGTAATCGCCTTGCATATTTGTTTTTTATTTTACATAAACAAAATACGGTACAAAAATAATAACATAATGGATAAACAATCAAGATTAGCATGCATTTAAGAGAAGAAAAGAGGGAAGAATTAAACCTTTCCTTTGTAGATTCCCAAATTCTTCATGATTCCCTCCGCATCTTCTCTAGAACATCTCTTCAATGATCAAAGGACACTACCGTAAATGAAACCTTATTGTTCTCTAGAATCCCCAGAATTGGATGTATGGTCTCCAAGACTTGGAAGAGGAAGAAGAAGTAGTAGAGAAAAGAAGAGAGATTTTGAGAGAAGTAGTAGAAGACTAGGATTCAGAATTCTCAATTTAACTGTGTCACATGAGCCATGAAGACCTATTTTAATCTTATTTAATTATTTTCTCTCTTAATTATAGATCACATCTATAATTAATCATATGATATTAATCTCATTAATATGAAATTGACTTGGACAATTCAAATCATTCCTCTTATATATTCTTTAGTGAACTAACAAGGGGACCTTATGGATCTACATATTAAAAGCTCCAATGATATAAGATTAATTAACTAAACTCTTTAATTAAATTAATAAATTTTCTTTAACTATCGGTCACTCTACTAAAGATCGATAGTTACACTCTTCGCATTGTAGATTTATTTCTGTGTTCACGAATATAACTAATCAACAGTGAGTCGACCCTTCACAAATTGCTCATAACTATAGTTGGGTCAAAATACCGTTTTACCCCTATAGTTACATTTAACTCCTTAAATACCACTGATCCCTCTAATGAATAAACAGTTTATAATCCAACTATAAACTAACATCTCTCGGACCAGTGAGAGGTTGAGGCCTCGATATTCAAAACCCATAATCAGCTATTAGATGAGCAATTTATCTACTTTCCTTAAGGTCGGAAAAGGAATGAATTCCATCTCGTCCAATTGTGTTCCCAGCTCTCTACTTGGACAAGCCTCCAAAATGATAGGCTTGTTGAATCGGCTAATAAGGTCACTCTCACCATACAAATTAAAGGATTGCCCTCATAGACAATAGTTCACAACTCACTCAAGATTAAATTCAAGTCACCTGTGATCGAGTGAAATGTAAGCCTCTTTTAGCAATGGTGTTATATAGAGAAACTATTCATTTCGACGGTCCGATCTTATACAAACTCTTTGTATAGAATACCCCCGCTCGCATGCCTCCACATGAACGATCAAGATCAAATAATTTGTAGGCACTTTAAAACAATTGTAACATGTACAAAGTAGGTCATATTCGTAGTGTCACCAGGATAAGGTATTTAGCCTCATCCATCTATTACAGACCGTTTAGGTTATCACTTAAACGTGATCCAACTGTATGTTTCCTCATACATATTTAAGTTTCATAAAATAACATTGGATCTTAGTTTATTTGATTGATTTAATGCAGTCTAAATATTAGTAAAATACCTTTTATTTTATTGAATATATAATTTATCTTTACTAACTATAAAATATACTCGATTTAGGACATCAACTCCAACAACAACCAAATCCATATACTACAGAATATTTATGTTATTACTTGAACATGATCCACCTATATGTCTACCATATACTGTTCAAGTTTCATAAAATAACCTTGGATCTTTCTTTAATGGATAACTGCATATATAAAATAATCAACCATTATTTCAAATAACATATTAACTACGAGGCTTTAAGACATATATCCCAACAATACTAACAACAAGAGTATTTTTTTTAACTTTTCTTTTAAGCTTAAGGGTATATTTGAAACTTTTGAAAAGTTCAAAGATATATTTTGAACAAAATAATAACGGTTTCCATTTAAAGCTCACGATAAGAGTGTTTTTTAAAGTTGAAGGGTTTTCTTGAAACTTTTTAAAACATAGAGATATTTCTAACACAAAATACAAAGTTTAAGAAAATTTTGATAATTTAGCCCACTACAACAAATTAGGCCTTTGATGTCGGTCCAAAAGAAAAAGTACAAATGTTTAATGTCAGGTGGGATTAAAAAGAAAGTGGATCTTTAATATCGGTTTCGACTAGCATTATAGATTAAAAAAAAAAAAAAAAAAGTGAATCTTTAATGTCAGTCATTTTAGGTAAAAAAAAAACTCATTTATAAACTTCTCCCACTTTTTTAAACACTATTTCTTCTTTCTCCTCTCATTTCTCTCACGTCTGGACAATATCTCCCGCCGCTCACAAGCCCTTTCTCTTATCAAGCTCCGTTCACGATCTTTGCTCATGCTTCCAACTTCGATCTGCCCTGCTCATGCTTCTAGCTCCAACCTACAGTGTCGTTCACGACCACTGCCGATCTGCGGTGCCGTTCACGATCCGCAGTGGGCCATTCCATCTCTGATCCGTTTTCTATCAATGCAATGCTTGTGAAATGGTGGAAGATTGTTGGATTGGATGCAAATTTCTTACAATTTTCAGTTTTCCAGAAAATTAAATCCTGGGGTTCTCGATTTATTGACTATCTTTTATCAGTGGATCTCAGCCAGCCTATTCAATTGGAGAGACGACCAACGAATCGTAAGCTTCAATTAGTTGTAGGCTTTGCGTCTGATGCTTTTGTATATACAAAGACATGGTGAAAGTTGAAAATATACACTCACATTCTATTAAAATATGTAGTCGATTTGATAACATTTTTTTTACCAATTTGTAGGCCGATTTAGTTTAGTCTATTGGAATTATTAAAATTTAAAAATTTTTAAGTTTTACTAAATAAATAGTTTGTATAAAGAATGGATGGTGTGTTCGACTGCTATGGCAATCCGAGAGAGATGAATAGGGTTTAATTAAAATTTTTCTAAATATGCTCATTTTAAACTAATTAGATGATTTTTAAATTAAATTAACAAAACCCTAATTAATACTAAATAACAATATTGACAAAAACAGATGTGATAATCTATTCATCAATATCAACCAACAAGAGCAAATAATTAAAATTAAGTGAAAAAATAATTAGGATAGAGTTAGAAAAGAAGACATTTTTTATTAAAAAATCTTCTTCGACTCTTTCCACAAATGAGAGTCGAACCTTGCTCATTTTACGGTTTCACAAGCCCTTTCCACGGATTTGGTCAAATCAGGTTTGTTGTCATCAAAATAATAAATAATTAATTAATTAGAGATTAAGGGTTAAAAAGTCAACAATCTCTCATTTTTCTTGAAATACACATAATCATAGAAACACATGTGATTAATAAGTAATTCAATATCAAGTATACATATCGTCACAAAGATCATGCTTGAAATTCATTCAAAAGAATTAACTTCTTCCCTTTAATTAATTCTTCCCCTTAATAATACATTCAATAGAAACAATCCTAACATATTTTTCTTATACAAAAAAACAGTAAACATATAAGCGTTCCCCATAAAAATATGATATATATAAAAATTCCAATTCTCCCCTATTAATATGCATTATATAATAATATCAAGTAAGATAGGAAGTTAATATGCATCACAACGAACAATACCAAGCTCAAGCCTATTTTTGCAAAAACTTTCTTCACTCAAAAGCTTGGTAAAAATATCCGCTAATTGATTTTTAGAACTCACAAATTCAAGAGAAATATTATCATTTTGCACATGCTCTCTAATAAAACAATGTCTGATATCAATATGCTTAGTCCTAGAATGATTGATAGGATTCTTAGTCAAATTAATAGTTCTAATATTATCACAAAATATCGACACACTATTAAATTTTAATCCAAAATCACAAAAAGTTTATTTCATCCAAAGAATTTGTACACAACAACTGGCAACCACAATATATTCCACTTCGGTGGTGGATAAAGCAACTGATTTTGCTTTTTACTAAACCAAGATACTAAGGAACTACCAAGAAATTGGTAAGTCCACTAGTACTTATATGGTCAAGTAAACTACTGGCGAAATTCACATCGGAATATCCCATCAAATTAAATTCAACATTTCTAGGATACCACAAACCTACATCAATAGTTCCAAGCAAATATTTAAATATTCTTTTAACGGCATGCAAATGTAATTCCTTAGGACAAGATTAAAATCTAACACATAGACATATATTAAACATGATATCGGGTCTACTAGTGGTCAAATAAAGTAAGGATCCGATCATACCTCGATAAGTCTTTATGTCCACAAATTTACTTTTTTTAATCTTTGTCAAGCTTAGTGGTAGTGCTTATAGAAGTTTTTGCAATTTTAATTGAATTTGATCTTCTTGAGCGAATCCTTTGTGTATTTTTCTTGACTTATGAAGATACCATCATTAAGTTGTTTGATTTGGGGCCAAGGAAGAAACTAAATTCTCCCATCATACTCATCTCAAACTCAATATGCATACATTTAGAAAGTTCTTCACACAAAGATGGATTAGTAGAACCAAATATAATATCATCCATATATATTTAAACTATAAGCATATCATTATCTTTAACCTTAATAAAGAGAGTAGTATCAATTTTTTCCATTTTAAAGTCATTTTCAAGTAAAAAGTTGCTAAGCCTATCATATCAATATTGGGTTTGATGCCCTAAATCTCGTAGGGTCTTGTAGTTTGTAAACACTTGTATGAACAAACACATAGTGATTTATAAAATATGATATTTTATTCACTTCAATTTATGAAATATGATATATTTTAGTTGCATTAACCACAAACCAATAAACTATGATTCATGATTATCGTTGTAACTTAAACATGTATGTGGAGACATACAAGTGAATTGTGTTTTAAGTGATAACCTAAATGGTATGTAGTATATGGATAATGAGGGATATCTTATCCTGGTGACACTACGAGTGTGGTCCGCTTTGTAAGTGTTACAAATGTCGTAAAGTGCTACAAATGATTTGATCCTGATCATTCATGTATTAGACATGCGAGCGGGGATATTCTATACAAAGGAATTTGTATAAGACCAGACCACGAAATGTTTAGTCTTGTTATATAGCGCCGTTCATAACTGAGACTTTCATTTCACTAGAATGACCATAGGTAACATGACCTTAATCCTGAGTGATTGTGAACTCTTGTGTATGAGGGCGGTCCTTTGATTTGTATGGTGAGACTAGCCAGATCGTCGACTCAACAAACCTACCACTTTAAGGATTTGTCTGATTGGTGAGCTGGGAACTCAGCTACACAATTCACTCATTTCCCGAAGCAGGGATAAGTAAATAAATTGCTCCCTTAGCTGATTTTGGGGCTTGAACAATGTGGCACCACACCTTCTCTTGACCCAAGATGGATTTATCATAGTGAGACTATGATCTATTGTTCATTAGAGGAAACAGTGGTATTTAAGAAGTTAGATGTAACTACAAGGGCAAAACGGTAAATTGGTCCAGCTGTACTTATGAGCGATTTGTGAAGGGTCATCGTACTGTTGATTGGTTATATCCAATAGACACAGAAATATATCTGTAGTGCAAAGAGTGTAACTGTCAGTCTTTAGTGGAGTACCCGACAGTTAACGGATGGTGGATAATATGATTAAAGAGTTTAGTCAGTTATTCACATACCATTGGAGCTTTAAGCTACAGGTCCATAAGGTCCCCTTGGTAGCTCAGGATTCAAGATAAAGTTTTTGGGTTAGTTTGAAATGTTCAAATTAACAAAAGGGAATTTGATTATATATGATATAATTCAATTAATTCAATTGTATATGATATAATTGATATGATGTATTTGATACATTATAATTTGATTGGAAGAATTAATATAAATATGATTTATATTAAATGCCATAAAAAGAGAAAAAGAACTATGGTTTATATATTATATATGATGCAATATTAAAACTAGGTTATAAATATAATAAGATAAGTTAGTTATTGTATTATTTATAATTTATTAATTATACAATAATTAAAATTTATTTTTCTCAATGACCGACCTTAGTGGGTGGTTACACCATTCTATGGTAAATGTAAGATAAAAGAAAATTGGATTTCAAAATCTTACAAGATAACAAGTTATCAGATTACTAATCGATAGACCATACGGTAGTATCGAGTATATTAGACGACAACTTGAAATTATCTAAACGATCAAGTATCAAGTCTATACGACAGACTTCTTCTTCTATACGATTGTTCATTGCTTACTCGATCGTCTACTCCAATACTTCCCTCATTCCAAAATAAGTCAAAGCCCACCACTCCTAGATTCTCACACCGAGAATACCAAGGTAATCTTGTGGTAGTGTCCGATTGTTCGAGGATTAAGTTCATACCCATTGCTGGTGTTCGAGGGAGTTCGAGTTCGAGTTGATCGTTGTGTTTAAGTTTGATCGAGGGAAATACGTGAAGAGTTCTTCAAAGTTATTATTTCTCTCATCCTTTGTATTTAATTCAAAGCATATTGTAATTTACTGATTAATGCATAATCTATTTAGTATGATTGTAAATGTTTGAGTTCTTTCACAATGGATTTTAGAATGATCCGCTTCTGCTCAAAGGTTCTCTATATTTAAAGTTCCTTCAATCAAACTCTTGGGGCTTATTTTAAGCCATAAAGAGCCTTTTTCAACTTATAAACATAATTAGGCAAATCAAAACTTTCAAAACCTGGAGGTTGTTCTACATAAACTTCCTCCACAGTAGAACCATTTAAAAAAACACTCTTCACATCCATTTAATACAAAATAAAATTCTTATAAGAGGCAAAAGCAAGCAACATTCCAATAGTTTCTAATCTAGCAACCGGTGCAAAAGGTTCCTCATAATCTATACTTTCTTCTTGACAATAACCTTGAGCTACAAGTCTAGCTTTATTTTTAATGATATTTCCATTTTATTTCTAAATACTCAGTTAGTTCCAATTAGAGATGCATAGGACTAATTCCCAAACTTTGTTCCTTTCAAATTAATTTAATTTTTCTTACATAGTTAAAATTCAAAACTCATCACATTCAGCATCTTTAAAATTTTTAGGTTCAATTTGAGAAACAAAAGCAAGATTACTAAATAAATTAAGAGAATAATGAATTTTCACACCTTGTTCGGGATCGCCAAGAATCAAATTCTTTGGATGGGATGAAGCATATCTCCATTCTCTAGGCATGAATGAAGAATTAATTTCCTTCTTTTCATTGATGCTCACTTCTTGCATACTTGAGATAATTTCTTTGCCTTTTTCACTAACAAGTAAATCTCCAAAATCTTTTTCTAAATCATCACTACAAATAGACACATTAGAAATATTATTACATGATTCATCAAACACAACATGCATAGATTCCTCAATAACTAAAGTTCTCTTATTAAAGACTCTATAAGCTCTACTTAGAGAAATATCCTAGGAAAATACCAGCATCCGTCTTAGAATCAAACTTTCCAAGCTTTTTTTTGTTATTCAAAATAAAACATTTGCAGCTAAATTTTTTTGAAATAATCAATATTTGCAAGTTTTCCATGCCAACACTCAAAAGGATTTTTATCTAGAGATTGTCTAATCAGAACTCTATTTAAAATATAGAAAGTGGTATTAACGGCTTTCGCCCAGAACTATTTAGGTAAACCATACTCATTCAACATGAACCTAGCAAATTCTTGCAAAGTACGATTTTTTCTTTCGACCACACCATTTTATTGAGGAGTTTTTGGCGACAAAAGAATTATGAGAAAAATCTTTTTCTTTACAAAAGGCTTTAAAAGTATCATTATCAAATTTTCTTCCATGATCACTCCTAATTTTATAAATAAAAAATCTTTTTTTCATTTTGAACTCTTTTAGCAAAACTAATAAAATTTTGAAAGGATCATACTTATGTTTTATCATCAAAACCTAAGTAAATCTAGAAAAATCATCAACTATTACAAATACATAATAGTTCCCTCCATAGCTAGCAATTCTAGAAGGGTCAAATAAGTCCATTTGTAATAGTTGTAGAGGTCTAGTTATAGAGATCACATTTTAAATTTGAAAGAAGACTTAGTTTGCTTACCCATTTGGCAAGCATCACAAACTTTATTCTTTTTAAATTTAAATTTAGGAAGACCTCTAACTAAAAAATTCTTGGAAATATTTGAAACTAAGTGCATGCTAGCATGTCCTAGTCTTCTATGTTATAACCAAGAACCATTATGCAACACGGAAAGACATTTATCAATAATAGAGCAATCATTCAAATTAAGGGTATATATCATCTATATTTCCAACAAACATGACTTTTCTATCACAAACATTTTTAATGATACAATTCTTTTTATCAAACAATTATAAATCCTTTATCCCACAATTGACTAATACTAAGTAAATCATGCTTTAAACCATCAACTAAAAGCACATTTTTAATCAAAATAGAAGATTCATTACCTATATTACCCTTGTCAATAATTTTACCTTTCTTATTGTCACCAAAAGTTACCATGTCTCCATCCTTTCTGGAGGAAGAAATAAATTTGGATCGGTCTCCGGTCATGTGCCTTGGAAAACCACTATCCAAGTACCACTTATTTTTTTAGAGACTTTCAAACAAATCTACAAACAAAAAATTCAAATTTGATTCTTTGGTACGCACACTTGTTTGGGTCCAATAGTGTTAGCATTTACAAACTTAGGGATCCATTTCATTTTTGCATTAGCATTAAAATCATTGGAGCTAGACAAGTAACAAGAATAAGCTTTATGTCCATACTTGCTACAAGAAAAACAAACAAT
The DNA here is from genome assembly GCF_027475165.1 of Benincasa hispida. Taxonomy (NCBI): domain Eukaryota; kingdom Viridiplantae; phylum Streptophyta; class Magnoliopsida; order Cucurbitales; family Cucurbitaceae; genus Benincasa; species Benincasa hispida. Next base: position 29,664,831 of record NC_143478.1, read on the forward strand.
ATTATGCAAGGATTTATTTCTAACAAAAAATTTATGCATTTTACTCTTCCTGGAGAAATTCTTTCTTGGAGCATTGTAAAACTTTACTCTTTGAGAAAAGTTTCTTCTTGAAGAAGTAGTGTGACCATACTTCAATTTAAAGCACTTAGGTCTAATATGACCTTCAACACCACAATTATGACATATAGCGCGAAACTAAATTTAGCATTATTAGACACAACATTAGGTAAATTAAGCACAATAGAAGATTCTTTAACAAATATAGTTTTAGAACTTGAAGGAGTAGAACATTCATCAATATAGCCTAAACCGCTCTTATCACCAAAAGGCTTGCCTACTTCAATTATTTTGTGCAGGATTGTATCAACAGCAGCGGAAGCACAAGGATCATCTAAGACTCAAATTCACTAATTTTGGCATAATATAAAGCATGTTTTTGCAGAAACAAGTGAGTTTCAAAACATACCTCTTGTAGAACTTCTTTAAAGCTCCTTCTCCAACTGCTATCTTCTCCAAATCTTGTTGTAGACCACCTCAAGATCTTCCACACTATTCTCTTGGTGCTCTAGATTGAGTTGTGAAACTCAAAACAAGCTTGAATCAAGGGTAAAAGGAGAAATGCTCACTGCAGAAAATCAAGTGAAGAACTCTTTCTTCAAATCAATTTTTCTCTCAAAATCTCTATAGATTACATGCTCGATTTTCACTTCAATCTCTTCATTATATTGCAAATCAACATGCAAAGAAAAGAGTTGCATGAGTTGCAACTCATGTTTGGAGAAGACAAGGTCAAGATATTGCTTCTTGTGTGAACTACTTCAAAATATGGATGATGGAAAATCTTCATTTTCCATTTAAGTGTTTTGTTTTCTTTTCCTTTTCCAATTTTATCTCAAAAAATCAAATTTTGATTTTATTAGATCTATTTTGATTTTAAAATGAAAAAATTAATTAATAAAACTTAATTAATTTAATATCAAATATTAAATTAATTTTAACACATATCTATCTTTATATATTTAAATCATATTTAAATATATAAATTCTCCTATTGCGTTTAATCTTAAAATTAAATATACAATTATATCTCATATAATTACTAAACTCATTAGACCAAATTAATCCTCATTCGTTAACTAATGGGTCACTACACTAAAGCCCATAGTTGCACTCCCTGTCCACATGATTTAACCATAACCAGCAAGTCGACCCTTCGCAGGTTGTTCGTAATAACGCCTGGGTCTAATATCTGTTTTACCTCTGAGATTATGTCTTATTTCTCAAGTCCCTACTGATTCTCTAATGAACAACTGGTTTGTGATCCAATCACTAAACCAAACTCTCTCAGCCCAGTGAGAGGGTGGGGCCCCTTGAGGGATCCCTTACTCTAGCTCGGGATGTACTGGAAAAAGGACTCAATTATGTAATGATAAAACTAAAAAAATACTATTTACCAAAAACATATGATCCGTTGTTGAGCGGACCTTACCGCAGACAAATACATTTTGTTTTTTCATTTTTCAATTATAAATGAAACTTCTAGAAAAAAAAAATTATAGTGAGAACGTTTGGACAAGTAAGAGGATTCAGTACTTAAGAGAACAACCTTTCTCCTATCCCTAAATCGGGTAGACGTGAACTCCATCTTGCACCCTATGTCTCCAGCTATCTATCCGGTCTTACCCCTGAAATGAGAGTCTTATTTATTGAGCCAACGCTGTTGAGCCAACCCTCAACTATGCAAATCTAAGGGCAATCTCGAATAAACAAGAGTTCATAGTTAGCTCATGATTAAGATCGAGGTACCTAGGTCATCTAGGTGAAATAGTCAGTCTTAAATAGTAAAAACGTTATAGAGTAAGAGTGACTTATTTCTTAGTCCTGATCTTATGCAAACTCATTGCATAGGACGCCCCCACTCCTCATGTCATAACATGCACGAATTAGGATCACATCGTATGTAGCATTTTATAACTCTTTGTAACAACTACAGAGTAGGCTACATCCAATGGTGTTACTAGAATAAGGTACCCAACCTCATTCATGTACCATAGATCATTTTGACTATTTACTCGAACCCGATCTACTCTTATGCCTCCACATAAGGTTCAAGTACTCATATAATAGTCATGAGTCTTAGTTTATTGGATTTAGACTTTCATACAATTTATGATATCAATAATAAGTATATTGATTGTAAAAGATGTTTATCATTTTACAAACTGCGAGTTTTTAGGACATAACCCAACATTTTGTCCATTTTCACTTTCACTACTTCATCCCAACAATTCATCATCAAGTTCATCATTTTTATCACTATGAGCCATGAGACCAAGGTGTGCCACTTCATCATCAGCACTTCCATTTTCACTTTCACTACTATCATCCCAAGTAGCCTTCATTGTCAAAGATTTCTTAGATGCTTTGAGGAGTGGACAATCCATTCTTATATGACCCAGCTTTTTGTATTCATAACAAATAACCTCATCATTTTTGCTCTTCTCACCTTTTGACTCTCTTTGGGTTGATAGGTGTTTCTTAAATTGCTTATTCCTCTTGATGAAATTTTTGTACTTACCTGAGAGATAGGCAACATCATCTTCATCACAGGCATCCTCATCTTCGAAATCAACTTCCAAGGAAATGGTCTTTAATGCAATGCTCTTTTTCTTCTTGGACTCATCCTTCAAGTGTTCCTTCATAGTAATCTCATGGGTCATGAGTGAGCCAATGAGTTCCTCTAATGGAAGTTTAGTGAGATCATTTGCTTCTTGGATTGTCATCACCTTTGCTTCCCAAGTCTTAGATAGAGACTTAAGAGTTTTCTTAACATTTTCGGATGTTGAATAGACTTTACCAAGTCCCTTCAAAGCATTGATAATGTTAGTAAATCCCGTTATAGACTCATTAGCAACCGTTTTAAATCATTCTTAATTATGAACAAGCATGCTAATTTTAGATTCTTTAACTTGGTTTGTTCTTTCATGAGTAATTTCAAGAGTATTCCAAATTTCTTGAGTGGAAGGACACATGGATATTCTATTAAATTCATTTTTGCTCAAAGCACAATACAAACAATTAATAGCCTTAGCATTGAAAGAACATTTTTTTTTTCATTTCATTTTCATCATACTCTTCTTCTAATTTAGGCTTATCAACATTATCAACCTTTTCATGGATATATAAGGACCTTTAGCAATAATTAACCACAAAATTATAATCAATAGATAGCAAATAAATTTTCATTCTAACTTTCTAATATACATAATTTGAACCACCAAAATAAAGAGGTTTAGAAGTAGATTAGTCTTCAACAATTCCATTTGCTAATAGATTTGACATAATGCTCTAATAATAAAGTTTATCAAGAAAATTAAATTTCAAGAGAGCAACCTTCCTCTGATATCAATTATTGAACCGGTATGGCAACCCTAAAAAAGGTGAATAGGATTTAATTAAAATTTTTGCTCAATTTTCTTATTTTCCTCTTTGAAAAAAAAAAATTTGTTAACTAACATTGGCACACAATTTTTTTTGGCACGTTGACATCTGGTCTTTTGCCATTACTGGGTTAGAGCTCGCACATGGCCATGCTCCTTTCTCAAAATATCCTCGGATGAAGGTGCATTATAGTTCATCATATTGCAGCTTAGGCACAATTTTATATTCTACAAATAGATTTATGTAACTTTTGTTTAAGAATCAAATAGCATGAAAAAAAAAATCACTAATGAGCTTATAAGATGTGCAATGAATTGACTAATTGTTGATGCTCACACACTTGTTGAACATGCTTGAGTTACATCCATAATTATCTTTCAAAAACAAACTATTGAATTTTGAACTTCATGTTCTGCAGAACCATCGATTCTCATATGGTGAACCAACGACTGTGCAATCTACAATACAAGCTCTTTGTGATTTAGCCTAAGATTTGAAGAGTGCAATGAGGAGTTTATGATAATTACACAATTTTTTTCTCATGTTACTCTGTGCCTTCTCATGTTCTAGTTAAATTTATCTAAATTTACTTTGAAATAACAATGACTTAACACCGTTTATTTTGTTATTAAGCATCCATTTAAAATGTAACCTTCATGTGTATTATTTGATTAGGGAATTATTTCTTGCTTGGTCTTTACAGTTGTAGGCAATAATGATAACTGACTTTTTGATGTTATTGACAAGAATGTTTTTTTTTTTCTTTAGTTGCTAATTGAAGGCCGCTCTTATCGTGAAAGAGAAATAATAAATTTGCTGTTTAAGTGAAATAGTCGAAAGGTTGTTGGACTACTGCTTTTAAAATCAAAGGAAGAGATATTGAATTAGTGTTGTTTTAGTGATTTAGTGCTATTGAAAGGTAAGAGGCTAAAATATTGCATATAATGTACTAATGTTTTGCTCATTTTTAATCCTAGACTTTTAGGATATATACATGCATATGCATACATATATACATATATAATATGCGCACACACATACACGTGCGCACACACGCATATGCACACGCACGCGCGCACACACATATATTTTATTTGTTTGATAATTGTTGCTTATTAATTTCAAATTTTGACTACATCATTATCAGATACCAAAAGCTGCGTAGCTTGTTGACTAAGATCGTTGATTTCAAACATAATGTGGTAATGTATCCAACTTCCTCAAGCCCAGAAGTATTGGATGAATATGTTGTTTTTAATTGTATTTTTATGGAATTGTTTTGTTAGTTGCTATACATCGCTCTTTCTTTTGGAATATTTTTGGTTGTTACATCACTGTTATTGCTGGAATTTTTGTATGTGAAATCCTAATTTTACATTTTTAACCACTTCATGAATTCCAACATTTTAAACTCTCACAAATGGAAAGGTGTGCATGTTCATCCTTCACTTGCTTTTCCCTCTTAGAAATTTCATGTATTTTATGGAACTCGGTAACCTATATTGAATGAGCCTTCAATTACAAAATTTATATTAGTATAGGTGTATTCTTTAAAGATGTCTTGGTTCTCTCCTTAGTTTCTACCTCATTTTAATTTCTAGCTTGTTATTAAGTAATCCAAAGGTATTTTTAGTTGTAGGTAATCTCTTGGAAGACACTCAAAGAATGGAAATGCATTTATTACACCCTATAGATAGAAAGCTATGGACAACTCTCATGTTTATGCTACAGTAGATGGTGCATATTATGGATGACGAAATGTGGATGAATTCATTAACACTATCTGTTGTATTATTTTGAGTATTTAAATTTTATATCTAGACCGTTGTAATTCATATTCCAGGACCAGTAAATGTGAGAGTTGATGTTGTATACAAAGTCATTGAGATTTTATTTTGTGCATGTACAAGTGAGAGAAATATTATTGATTTATACGTGCGTATCAATTTTTTTTATTTTTTCAATAAATTAATGATGATAAGTATTATTAGTCATAAAAACAAATGTTTAATATCGGAGAAATTTTTGACAGACATCAAATGCGATCAACATCAAAGAAGATGTTATCATAGGTATTCAATGTTGGTCGAAAACCGACATTAAAGTCATCTTCAAGTGAAAACTGACATTAAAAGTTCACCTGAAATTAAAAGTGGCGAATACTTTTAATAACATCTTCTTCGATGTCAGCCAGGCAACTGGTATTGTACCCCTGTAATGTCAGTTTTCGATTGACATCAAAAGACTTAATTTGTTGTTGGGGGCATATCTTTTTACTTCTTGTAAGAACAAATGACCACCCCATCCAATGGCTTTTCAGTGGTCAAAGAAGATAATCTCTGAGCCCTAGGCAAACCTCCAATTAATTCAAATGATAAAATCTTTCACCATGTTACTAAGAAGAGTTCATTAAAATGTAAGATAAAAGCGTTTTGACCAGCATGGTTTTGATTCTATTAACATTAGACTTTAAATCAGCAGTATGACTATGATTTATTTAGGTCTATAATAATGTTCTGTACATCGAAGGAAATATATAGGCATATGTAAATAACATGTATGAACTGTTATTATGGGACAGCTTTTGTACCAAGCCTTACCAGTTTGTATTCTTTTCTGGAAGGTGAAGGTGCAAAGGAAGCCAAACCAAAGTTGTCATAGCTGATGCTGCCACTCTTGAATTGCATTCAAAAGAGCATAATTTGGCACAAGATTACAGTGCTCAAGTTTAAGATTTGTCATCGGAGAAGTGTTGTGGCCACTTTTGAACCATCCTCTTATTGCGTCAGCTTCGTATGTGAATCCATCTGCAGCAATGAGTGGATCTTTCATAATTTCCTGTAAAATCAATCAAACGCTTTTCAGTAAGTTTCCCCCCTTTCTCTCTCTCTCTTTAAATGTACATTTACAAAACATGCTCAGTAAACCATTTTTGGCTAGACTTTTTACCTGAAAAATGGGACACGTAAAATGGGCAGGCACTCGAGCGTGTTTTTTCAAACTTGAACATGATGCTGAGGCAATGGATCTCATTGGCTCCAAAACACTCCATAATTCTGAGACAAGGTCAGGCCGATCCAACTTTTCCTTCTCACAGCACCTCAATGCCACAAGAGCTAATTGCTCTGCTAGATCATGTGGCCAGTCTCCAGCTGATGAGTCCAGAATGGCACCAATCTCGTCATTTTCTAGGGCACATTTTACATCTTTTACAATTCCCGGAGGTGCTCTGGCAGTTAAAATTCGCAGCAAAATAACACCAAGAGAGTAGACGTCTGATTCTGGAGCGAACCTTCCAGTCTCAAGATACTCGGGATCTATATATGGATTATCTTCTTTCGACATATTACATACTGATGCCACCTTCTCTTCTTGGGGGATCAAACGAGAGATGCCCAGGCCACCTAGTTTGGCAATAAAATTGGCATCAAGTAGGATTTTGCTTGGTTTTATATCTCCATGGACAATGCAAGGGTTGCTGTAATGTAGAAATATAAGGGCTGAGCAGATATCAGCAGCAATGCGAATCCGTATCTGCCATGAAAGTGGGCGATTGTGATTTTTGTAGGAAAGGTGGTCTTCCAAGCTTCCATTTTTCAAATTCTCATACACTATTAACCTAGATTCTGGACATGCTCCAATAATCGAAACCAGGTTGGGATGCCTGACCCTACTCAAGACCTCAACCTGTTACTCAACAATAGAAAACCGAAACACATAGTTAAAAGATCAGTTGTGTATAAAATCATAAACCAGCAAACAAAACATGAATGTGAACAATGTAGTGAAGTTATTAAACTTACTCCAACTACTAGGTTTTTAGGTTAGTGGAGACTTAAACCAATATATTAAATCCCTAAAGTGTTGGTTCCTCCTCTTTCATATTAATAATAGTCCATATATTGGGTATGTTCATCTACAAGCATACATGCGATGGGAAACCATGAGAATAAAGTAGAATTTATATATATATCACCAACTTGTACACCAATTCTTACTGAGCAATTGTTTGACCCGTTGCATTTAGTTACCACAAATACTCGTGGATTGATGGACAGGACACCATAACTTTAATTTATAATTCTTAAACTCTTCATTACTTCCATTGCCCTTGCAAACCACTAGTTAAAACATGGTGGCTTAGAATATTGAATTTATTATAAACTACCAATTTGTGAGGTTAGTGATGATTTGATAATGTACCATAAAAATTTTCCCCAACAATGTCTGTTGGCTGTTACAGAGAAAAAGTACAGTATCAAAGGCTTACTTTCAAATCATAAAACTAGTTAAGAATGCTTGTATAGATCAGATGTATTCAATGATAACACATCATAAAGACTGACCATTTCTTTAAGCAGTTTACTTTTTAGAATTTTCTTCAGATGAGAATGCTGTGACAACCAACTTGTTTTATTATTTAGCAAGATTTACCTCGTATTGGAACGTTGATTGGGAATGAGAACCATACGAAGGAAACATTTTTAGAGCAACATCCATGTGACGGAGGAGGCCTTTATAAACATTACCATGTCTTCCCTCACCAATCTTCCAGGAAGGGTCAAAGTTTCTCGTTGCTTCAATTATTTCCATAAAGGAGAATGTAGGCATTTCTGCACTGCGATAGCGTGAAGGTTCCTTTTTAACAATATTCTTCAGCTTGCGAAGCTTGTCCACTGCACCTTCATGCTCTATCTGCAACTTATCTCGTTTTTCCTTAAAACTTACTAAGAGGTCAATAGCTGCAAACATCTTCTTCTCCAACTCCTCCACCTCACACTGGTACTCCGAAGCTTTTCTCTCAAGTAATGATTTCTGCTCTTGGACATGTTGTAGTTCTTTCAAAAGCTCATCATGCTCTTTGTTCATTCGTTCTACTTCCTTTTTCTCTCTCTCTAAAAGTTCTTCCATCTCTCTTCTTTTCTTCACCTCCTCCATACACGAGCTTTCTGATGATTTAGCCTGTAAGATGACAGAAAGAACATCCTTTATCGATTTGACAAACAAATTAGCATGCAGAACTCCCGAGGAAGTCTTAATATGTCAATCATCACATTTATCTAATCATTGAGCTTTCTTATCCATATGCCCTTGTAACAATTGATCTCACATATAATAGTATGCTGGAGAAGAGGGGGTATGTTACAACCTATAAACAAAAATGAAATCCTGCCAACCTTCAACTATCCAGAATCAACCAAGATCAGAAAAACTACTCTTTCTTCCACAAAAGTTCATTTTACTTCAGGAAACAATCACAAAATACCTTGAGTTCAGCACCCACAACATCTTCCTCTACCCAAGCCTTCACTTCCTCAAAGTCTTGTATGGACTTAACATTCATCAAGCCTTCTTCTTGCAAACCACTCTGGCTAACTGGATGTCCACCTTTTACTCCCTAAGAAATTCATGATCCATCAGTTATGTTTAAATACATAACGATGTTAAAAGATAATTCAGTGCCTCGCTTAAAAATTTATCAAATTTCTTGTTTATTGAATACCATGCAAAATGAAATATGGTGAAACCCATTAGATGCAGAATCTATGTTCCTTGGAACCCAAGGCGATGGTGATAAGTATTGGATGTTTGTAGAGACCGAGGTCCAAGATCCAATCCTCTACGTTAAAAATTTAATAACTTCAACCCCTTGTTATCTTTCAAAACTAGCCTTTTGATTGGTGAAATCTTCCGCTGATCAGTGGGGTTGGGCCACCAGCAAATAATGGATAGAATATTAAAAGTACAAGGTACTCACATTTCAAATGTTTCCCCATAATCACATGAAAAGTAACCGAAAGCAAAATTGAAGTCATTTTCAAACTTGTGATATATATATGTATAAATTTTAAGAAGCTGAGCATTCATCAATATGCCATGGAATACCAAAAAAGAAAAGCTTACAAACGGAATCCACAACAAACTAAAAGAAACGGACTCTAATCCAAAAGAATTACACCAAGCTGAAAATTACAAAAATTCTGATTAATGGAAGCTCACAAAAATGCATTATAAACCTCACCACCTCCCAAACTTGTGAATTGGAGGGATGTCTTTGCTCACCTCATTCTTTAACAATAGCGTTGTCCTTGAAGTACCCAGGTCTCCATTATTGGAACAATTTTTATCCACCAAATCTTGATATCTAAACCTGCTTATCCTATCACACGCATTCTCCTTTTCTTGAGCATCTGCAAAGTTCTGCAACAAATGTAACTCTGCTGTCCTCTTTGTGGAAACCAATACCGCTCAAGGAGAAATACTTAGAAAATCAGATGTCAGAGGAATAAAAATTGAATATGTGCGATACCTTACAAGTCACAGATTCTGGTCTCAGACGGTTGGTATGGTTGATTCCTATTTCCAAATTTTCCAGCGGCAATGGATTGAATCTTCCCATTCTGCCCTGCCTATTTTAATAGGAATCTTACTGAGGTAATGACGAACAAATAATACATGCAGCCAATTGAAGAAAGAGTAAAAAGTCAAATTAATTGTTAGTTCAACCCTAGAGGGAATCTGAGATGTAGAAAACCTGGAAAAGTTAAAATACTGTGTAGAAATATGAGAATTCTACCATCAATTTAATTTAATAAAAGTTTGACATTTAATAAAGAAATCAGTCATCACAAGTAGCCCAATGGATAAAACATCAAGCATAAAGATCATCATCCATCCTTGAAATCAAGACCAATCAAATTCTAAAACATCAAAATACCTCGAGTATATAAGGCGTCCTCTGCAGACAAACCATATATCGCAACATATTGGTGCTTGCTGGGATACATAGAAAGCTTTCTTGGACTTCAATCCTATGGACCTCCTAATAATGCAATTGAGCAAGGAAATCAAATACTAGTGAAGTGGACAATACAAAATGACACACTTGCAAGTAAAAAATAACTCCCCCTGAACAGCCACCTCATCTTTTGAATTATAGTATTATATAAGAGATTTACATTCCAAACTGCAAAAAGAAAAACCATACAGTTCTATGAAGTGTATTTTATGCGTTGTCACTTCAAGGAAATATAATAATTTTCTTGGTGGAAAAAATATACGCATTTCATATTTATAAAAGCATGTAATTCCATGTAAGGTAACCATCCTTTGCCCTAATTAGGCTTTTTGAGACAAATAAATAGATGTTGTTGGTCAACCTGAACATAACTCAACTGGTCTAGACACCAAAAGGTTGGATGTTTGAATCTCCCACCACCATTTGTTGTTGAGCTAAAAAGTAAATAGATCTCAAAGACAACATTAAGATAGTACTAAGCATATGTAGCCACTAAACATTAGAAGAAAAATCCAATTTCCCAGAAAGCTCATAATAACAGTAAATGATGCATACTTCATATTGTATCTTTCTGTGTCTAAGCCCATGACTAGCCATTTAATACCGTACTGAGCAATAATTTCAACAATCCCTCTCTCAACGTTGTTCGTCTCAATCCATACTTTTTGGGCTTGTACCTACAAATTAAGCCAATTCATCAATTTGAGTAATAACCAATAAAATTCTTTTTATTGATTAATATGAAAAGTACAAAGTTGTCATACCACCGACTCATTAACACTCTCTTGCATGCAAACATTATCAAACTAGAGTAGCATACTACAATAGTCTTTATAATAATTAAATTTATCTTCCTATAAAAAAAAAGTAATCCTTAACTAATATGGGAATTGAAATGATACCCCCAGTTTGGCAAGAATGAGAACATATTGATTAAGAAGTTCAAAAGGCTTTTGCCTTTCGGGTTCCTCGAATGCCTTGTCTATATGTTCTTTTAGTGTATAGGAAGATGGCTCTTCATTTTCTGCATGCAAGGATAACATTGTATAAGACCACTTATGATACAAAAGTTAAGTCACTATAAACTCCTCTTACTAACCTCCAATCAGATATAGAAAGGCAAAAGGCACTGACATCAGAAGTTGTCAATTATTTGAAACAAAAAGAAAACAATGTCATGTACATAATTGTACATTACATTAGATTTTAAATGTATATGCAATAGAATGTGGGAATGTTGTGGGAATTTTTAATACTTGAATGGCAATGGCCAACTATGAGGACCCATTCTGTTCATTTGTTCTTTGTATTTTAAGGAATATAATTGTCTTGCACAAATATTTCCCTTTCTCAAACTCAGAGAAATAAGGACTCTATTGAACAATTTAATTTTTCAATTCCAAATGCTTGCAAGACAGAGAAAAAGAACTTTAATCAACAGCTCCTCAAATAGTATTCTATTAGAACCAACTGGAAATTGCACACTCATGACATTTAGCTGTCATAATAATAGAAGATTTGGATAATAATTATAAGAGTTCCAATACCTATGTTCTAATAATAGAGAAGCAAATGAGAAAAATTTTCAGCTTCATACAAAGAAAAAAGTACAGACCTTTCCTAAATAGACATAATTCTCCAAAATTAGAAACCAACAAAGACTATTGTCTAATGCAACCTCAGTATCTCACATTCAAGACTCACATTTTTAATATAGTGCATATTTGTGATGTCAACAGTATACATTGTTTTTATTCTTGTTACTAACAAAGAAATTACAAGTTGGCTAAATTATATAAAATACCCCTAAACTTTGTACTTTATTTTAAAAATATCCCTAAACTTTTAAAAGTTTCAATAATACCTTTAAATTTTCAAAAAGTTTAAAAAATACCCTTGCATTTAGTTTTGGATGGAAAAGTACTCTGTTTCAAAAATACCCCTCAACTTTTGAAAGTTTCATTAATACTCTTCAAATTTCAAAAAAGAATAAAAAAAAAAAAAAAAAACATCATTTTCCACTAGTATATGGACAGAAACCAATAGTACCACATTTAAAAAGTACCTCTGAATCTTCAAAAGCTGCATTAATACCCTCAACCTTTAAAAACCATTTTAAAAAGCTCTTACCGCTACCATATGGATGAAAATATTTAAGTTTTAAGGTCCCTTAGCGATTCTATTATCCACCTTTTTAGTCTTGCTATAAGTAAATATCTTGATTGAAGAGGGTAGTTTTAGAGATTGTGGAATAGAATAAGAGGAGTAGGAGGGCATTGAAGAAAGAGTGTCAGTGGCTATAGATTGAAGCAGAGAAGGGAGAGAAGTGATAGGTGTAGATAAATGATTTTTGTCCATATACTAACAGTAACGGCATAGAAAAAAAGAGTTAAGGGTATTAATGCAATTTTTTTAAAGTTAAGGGGTATTTTCTAGTCCATCCATATACTAACAATAAGGATATCTTTGAACTTTTTCTTAAAGTTTAAGGATATTAATGAAATTTTTGAAAAATCGAGAGTATTTTTGAAACAGAGTATTGATAGTTTCTAGTTTCCATTCAAAAGTACGGCAAGGGTATTTTAGAACTTTTTCTTAAGGTATAAAAGTATTAATGAAGTTTTTGAAAGTTTAGGGGTATTTTTAAAACAAGTACTAATGGTTATGATTTCCATCCAAAACTAACAATCAAGGTATTTTTAACTTTTTTAAAAAAAAAAAAAAAAAACTGAAGGGCACTGTTGAAACCTTTGAAAGTATATGGATATTTTTTAAACAAAGAACAAAGCTCAGGCGTATTTTCAATAATTTAGCCTCACAAATATAAAATATTTTCTAGCACAAAATATAACCAACAAATTTTAAAAGGGAGAACTCCTAGATTTATGCCTTAATATTTATTAATTGCATCCACGGAAAAATATTCATTACATTTTGTACTTGTACTAAACTTGATTCATAAATTTCTTAAACAAAATCTGAGAAACTTTAACAGAATGCCATAAAGTAGAAATGTGAAAAACCCATCCAACTCCATGACACATGTTACAAAAACTACTATGGATAAACCACTCTCATCAATTTTCATATATTTCACATTTTTAGGGATTCTTTCCTTTCTTTTCTTCTTCTTTTCTTTTTTTTTTTTTTTTTTTTTTTTTTTTTTGGTTCTCTAAGTAAGAAACAAACAACCAAAGTAAGATAGGTAAACGAGAGAAACCTACCAGAGTGGTGTACCAGGAATCGATGTAAGGGAGTTAGAATAAAAGTTAGTTAGAACAATTAGTTAGTTGTTATTCAGCCTACTTGTAATCAATTTTCCTATAAATAACCCCTCTCCCTCATTTGAGAGAGAATTGATATTGACTCAAAAATTAGAGTTTTGGTTTATACCACAGAATAACAGCATCCTTGGACGAATGGCGAGAGGAAGACACGTGCATCCGAGAGGAGATGATGCACCGGTGCTAGTTCAAGAGGTGGAAGACACCCCCACCCTCTTCAAGATCCACCATGCGACGCCTGTTGTTCGTGGAAAGCTCCTTGGAGGGAATTCAAGGAACGTTGAACAATCTTCAAGGATCTATAGCAATGATCATGAGAAGAATGAATGCAATGTTGGGACCGGCCCAAGTTGAGGAAGAAGCTCCGATTTTCAATCAAATTTGGGGAAGGAGAGGAAGAAGAAGCATTGGAGGGCCAAACAAATTTCCAGTTTCATCAAGAAAACTTTTAAGAACGGGATCCAAGAATCCATAGACCACTGCAAGAACCAAGAAAACGCCCAATGGAGCAAGAAAGGCATAAAGAATTCCAAGATTGGAGTTCTTTGACCGAGGATGACTTAGAAGAAGAGTATTTTGATGCAAGAAGAGGCCGAGAAGGCAGAGGTAATGCTCGGGGAGAGTTTTATGACTTTAAGATGAAGATAGACTTACCATTTTGCAATGGTAAGCATGATATAGAGGCATTTCTTGATTGGATCAAGAACACGGAGATCTTCTTTGATTATATGAATACCCCAAAGCACAAGAAGGTACAACTAGTAACTTTTAAATTGAAGGGGGGTGCATCCGCATGGTGGGATCAATCGGAGAGAAATCGCCAACGACAAGGCAAGAGACCTATTCGAACGTGGGAGAAGATGAAGAAGTTGATGAAGGAGAGGTTTCTTCCTCCAAATTATGAGTAAACCTTATACAATCAATACCGAAATTGTAGACAAGGCTCTCGGTCAGTAGCTGATTTTGTGGAAGAGTTCCATCATTGGGGGGGCAAGAACCAATTTGGCTGAAAATGAACAATACTTGATTGCAAAATTCGTTGGAGATTTGCGTATGGACATCATAGACAAGGTGAAACTTCAGCAATTTAATGTGTTGGCTGATGTGATTACTTTTGCCGAAACTGTGGAGGAACTTAATGAATTGCGATCTAAGAAATTTTCAAGAAAGAACCCGTGGGAGACATCTTCAAGCAAGAAAGTAACTTCCTCATTTAAAATCACTAATCAACCATCTTCCATATCCTCGGCCAAAGAAAAAGAGAAAAATGGCTTGGAGGGAATGATAGAGAAGTCCACAAAAACAACAACCAAGAAGAAAATCCAAAACCCATATACTCGAACCTCTTTGGGTAGGTGCTTCCGATGTGGCCAAGCTGGTCACTTATCCAATGAGTGTCCACAAAGAAAGACAGTAGCTTCTATAGAAGAAGGAGATGAAGAAGCCCCGACTGAACACAGTGAAGAAGAAGAAACCAAGCTCATTGAACTGGATGATGGAGATAGGGTATCTTGTGTTCTCCAAAGGATGCTAAACACTCCCAAAGAAGACTCAAACCCTCAAAGCATTGCCTCTTCAAAACAAAATGCACGATTAATGGCAAAGTGTGCATTATTGACAGTGGAAGTGGCGAAAATTTTGTCTCCAAGAAGTTAGTGACATCCTTGAATCTTAAGGTGGAAGCTCATCCAAACCCCTATAAGATGGGTTGGGTGAAAAAAAGCAACGAAGCACAAGTGAAATATGTACCATCCCTCTTTCAATTGGTAGTGGTTATAAAGATCAAAGAGTGCCATACGATCTCAGGATTACTTCGTTCCTTGACGCTATGTGGGAGAACTCGCGTCCTCGAAGCACAAGTGAAATATGTACCATCCCTCTTTCAATTGGCAGTAGTTATAAAGATCAAATAGTATGTGACATCCTCGAAATGGATGTTTGTCACATACTCTTAGAAAGACCATGGCAATATGATACTCGAGCCTTGCACAAGGGGCGAGAAAATACTTATGATACCGTTTTCCAATTCCAAGAATCAGTGACCTACTTGATCAACTTGGAGGGGTAGTGAGTTTTTCAAAAGTTGATTTGAAGAGTGGCTACCATCAAATAAGAATAAGACTAGGCGATGAGTGGAAGATCGCTTTCAAGACCAATGAGGGACTTTCTGAATGGCATGTTATGTCATTCGGTCTTTCGAATGCTCCTAGCACATTTATGAGACTCATCACTCATGAACCAAGTATTACACCTTTTTATTAATAAATTCATTGTAGTATACTTTGACGATATCTTGGTTTATAGCAAGAGCATTAAGGAGCACTTACAACATCTTCACAAATTATCTCAAGTTTTGACAACAGAAAGATTATATATCAATCACATGAAGTATCTCTTTCTTGTGAAAGAAATTTCTTTCCTCGGCTTCCTAATACGTCACAGTCAAATCAGAGTCGATCCAAAGAAAATTGAAGCTATCACTCAATGGCTCACCCCCAGTTCTGTGAAACATGTCCAAGGCTTGGCCTTCTTTTATAGGAAATTTATCAAGAACTTCAGCTCTATGACAGCACCCTTGACTGATTGTCTAAAGAAAGGGAGCTTCATTTGGGGCCCAAAACAACAAAACAGCTTCGAAAACACCAAGAACAAACTGAGCAACAGCCCTCTTTTGAAAACTACCAGACTTCTCCTTACCTTTCGAAGTGGCAATGGATGCTTGTACTCCAGTATTGGAGCTGTCCTATTTCAACAAGGCCACCCACTTGAGTATTTTAGTGAAAAACTCAATCTTTCAAGACAAAAATGGAGTACATATGAGCAGGAATTATATGCTCTTGTTCGTGCTCTCAAACAATGGGAGCATTATCTTCTATCCAAGGAGTTTCTCCTAATCACATATCACTTACACTCAAATACTTACAATCTCAAAAGAATATTAGCGCATGCATGTGCAGTGGATTTCATTTGTAGAAAGATTTGAATTCTTGATCAAACGTCAATCAGGCAAGGAGAATAAGGTTGTTGATGCTCTTAATAGAAAATGGTTGATTCTAACTACATTAGCTACAAAAGTAACTACATTTTCTTACCTAACAGAATTATATGAAAATGATCGAGACTTTGTTGATATTTGGAACAAGTGTACTAATTTCTTGAATGTTGAAGACTTCCATATTACGGACAGTTTCTTAGTTGTGTATTCCTTATACATCTCTTCGAGAAGCTCTCCTAAAAGAAGCTCACTCCGGAGGTTTAGCAGGGCACTTTGGCCAAGACAAAAGATCTAAATTAATATCCAATCGATTCTATTGGCCACAGCTTCAAAAAGATGTTAATAATTTTGTCAGAAGGTGTGTTGTTTGTCAAAAAGCCAAAGGAACTTCTACAAATGCCGGATTATATACTCCATTACCGATCCCCACAACCATTTGGAAAGACCTATCTGTTGATTTTGTTCTTGATCTACCCAAAATACAAAGGGGGCATTTGGTTTGCAGGTTTGGAATGCTAAGCTTGGGAATGTTAATCCTGTGGGTTAGGCTGGGAGGTTTGGGTAATCTGGGTTTAAGAAAACTGTGTTTGGAGTGCAGGTTTTGGAAGTCTGGGTTTAAGAAACCTGTGTTTGGAGTACATGCTTAGAAAGCCTAGGAATGAAGTGCAGATTTATAAATTTTGAGTTTGTGAAATATTTTCTTGTATTTAATCAATGATTAGATTTTAAATTAGTTCAAACTTGTCATCTTAATTATTTTAATATAGCTAAGTTTAAAATAATCTAAAAAATTTAGAAGAATATCTTTTTTTTAAAATTTTGAAATATAGATTTGACTAAAATTATAATTTTATTTTATTTATTGTTTTATAATGTGATATTTTGATTTTATTAGGTTTTGAAATAAAATGTTATACAAACATTTGTCTCTTTTACTAATTTAAATTGGGGTTTTCTACTTAATTATGCAAAAATCTAGTTCAATTTACTTTTTTCCCCACCTTACTATTCAATTTTTATTAAAAATATGTATATAAGAAGAAGAAGAAAAGCATATAAGGGATGCTTCTTGTAGTTACAACTAGGAGAAATAGAAAAAAAAAATAAAGGAAATCTCCTTAAATAAAGGAAACATATAAACAAATGGAAGAGAGCGAATTAAAAAAGATAATCTAATAAATAATAATAATTAAAAAGAAAAAACTCCAAATGAAAAAAAAATAGAAGAGAGTTTATTTTAAAATATTATTATCATTAAACTAAAGGCCTGTTTGGAATGAATTAGAAAATTTTTTATTTAAACACTCTTGATTTAAAATAAAAACACACGTGTTTGACAACTCTTTCTTAGAAGTATTTTTATATACAAGTTTGTTTAGTTTGTTATATACTAAAAATGCTTTTATTAATGTTTTCCAAAGTTGATCGATGGTAGCCAAAGTTTGGCCAGAGTCGGTGGTTAGAAGTTCGCCGGCAAGGGTCGCTGACGATGGTCGTCGAAGTTAGCCAACAGCGATCACCAAGGGTGGTGGTCAAAGTTGGCCGACGGCGACCGAAATTTGGCTAGAGTCGGCGGCCAGAAATCCATCGACAGGGTCGCCGGAAGTGGTGACAAAAGGTGGCCGGCGATGGTCGTCGGAGGTGGTGGTCGATGTTGGCCTATAGCGGCCGTCGAAGATGGTGTCTGGAAGTTGGCCAACAAACTTCCTAAAATAAATTTAAAAAAAAAAAATGTAACCCATGGGTTTGAATAGTGTTTACTATTCAAACCCATGGAAAGAGGGTGGGAAACCTTTTCCTAAACCTTGTTCCAAATAAGGGTTGGCCTTAGGATGCCTAACCCTTGAAACAAACACCCTCAAAAGGGATATGATGCAATCATGGTGGTTGTGGATCGTTTCAGCAAAATGACCCATTTTCTAGCATGCAAGAAAACAAATGATTCAAAGATTGCTAACCTTTTCTTTAGAGAGGTAGTTTGACTTCATGGAGTACTTAAATCAATCGTCTCAGATAGGGAAGTAAAATTCTTAAGTCATTTTTGGCGTATTTTATGGAAGAAGTTTGACGCTAGTTTGAAGTTCAGCACCACTTCACATCCACAAACTGACAGCCAAACTGAAGTAACCAATAGAACATTGGGAAATCTTATATGATGTTTAAGTGGTTCACGACCAAAGCTATGAGATTTGTCCCTTGCTCAAGCGGAGTTTGCTTTTAATAATATGAAGAATAGATCAACGGGAAGATGCCCCTTTTAAGTAGTATACACTCAACCTCCTTGACTCACATTTGATCTTGCCAATTTACCTTCTTACGTGGATATCAGTCTTGAAGCTGAAAGTATGATTGAAAGAATAGAAGAATTGCACTAAGAAGTTCATGACCATTTAGAGAAGACCACGCAGTCTTACAAGGAAACTAAAGACAAATCAAGAAGATAAGTCAATTACAAAGGAGACCTTGTAATGATCCACCTACGTAAGACAAGATTCTCAACTAGAACTTACAACAAGCTGAAAGACAGACAATTAGGGCCTTTTAAAATCCTACGAAGATATGGTTCGAATGCTTATCGCATTGAGCTACCACTTGACCTTCATATCAATCCAATATTCAATGTAGGAGATATGAAACCCTACTTTTCTCCTGAAGAATTCCAGTTAGCTTCTTGATATCCTTGAGGTCGAGTCTGAATTTTAGGGGGCGGAATATGGTGTACCAAGAATCAACGAAAGGGAGTTGGAATAAAATTTTGTTAATAAACAGTTAGTTACTTGTTAGTTAGCTGTTATTTAGCCTACTTGTAATCAATTTTTCTATAATTAAAACATCTCTCCCCCTCATTTGAAAGAGAATTGATATTGATTCAAATATTAGGGTTTTGGTTTAAACGAGAGAGCTTAAAGGAGCTTTTGAAATGCCATTGTGCAGGCACTACCCTCAACCAGTCCAGCAAGAAAACCCAACCCTCTGATCAATGAACGTCGGACACCGTAAAAGCTAATGCAGAGAGAAACCAAAACCAAAAGGGAACTGCAGTACATCCAAATACTAGCCATTCCATTCCAGAACCAGATATAATTTTGAATTGGCAGCTGACCTATACTACCACCCTAGGCACCTTGACTAATTGAATTCAGTGGCAGATAACTACAAGAAATTGAAATTTGTAGCTATTAGTTCAAGAAAGAGAATCACAACCACAATCCCCAATCCCCCAATCCTGAATCACCCTAATTTTGATATCACTGTCATGCTGAAGATTTCATTAAACTTCATTTTACAACCTAATGTCGAAGTTAACATGTCAGCTAGCTTTAATGAAGAGTTTTTTCTACACAGATCAGTGAGGAGAGAGAGGCAAAAGATCTACGAGGCGAATTCGAAACTAATTCTAGCCATTTGACTATGAGCATATACTTCAAAAGCAGTAGATTGTAGCAACAGAAATACTGAACTCACTGGGAGCAAGGTGATGAACATGAAGCAGACAGAAACTCTTGCCGGTGAAGTTTTGGACAGCCCAAATAAGAGTAGCTTCAGCGTCGTCGACATCGGTGCCCACCGCAACAAATATAGTGTCTTCAACATCGAATTGGAGCAGTTGTCCAATCACGTCGGCACTGCCCATTTGCGGAAGCTACCAATTAGGATAACAGCAATGGAATTCCAACATCTCTCTCTCAAGAGATCACTGTGTGATTGAGATTTGTTTGGTGTTCGACGAGACGGTGACGGAATTAGCCACAGACGACTCTCGTCTTGACGGATTCCAAGGTCGCACATATTCAACCAATTGTTACCTGGGAATTTTCACATAGATTCCTTACTACTTAAGTTGAACCCTTTTTTTTTTTTTACTCCCTTGCATAATTAGATTGGACATTGAATATTGATCTAATTTAGACCCTAAACTTTTAAATTACCCATTTTAGTTCCTAAATTTTTAAGAAGTATTAACTTGTATTCTTAAATGACTAAGCTAGCAATTAGGCACGCTCAAAAAATCTAAGATTTCTATATGCAATTTCATCTAGAAGTTAACAAAATCTTAATAGTATGGACTAAAAATCGTTTTTTAAAACATATGGACCAAAATAGAACAAGATTCAAAGTTTAATTACCAAAATAGGATTTAAACCTAGATTTAATTTTAAATCAGCGATGCACTTTTTTTTTTTTTTGTAGAAAATTTTTTAATTAATTATAAGCTATATTGTGAAAATGATGGTATATAAAAAAAAAAAAAATCAGTAGAAAAATTATCATGAATAACAAAACTGCTAGAAATACTTATATAAGTAGTAGATCGTGATAGACAATGAATTTTGCTATATTTATAATTTTTTTCATTTTCCTATATTTGAAAACAATTCAAAAAGATAGACACAATTAGTAATTTATCGTATGTAGATAATCAAATTTTACTATATTTATAAATAAATTTTTTTTCATTTTTTATATTTGAAAACAAAAGCATTTACAACTCTAAATCTAAAGTTAATTTTATATAAAAGAAATTAACTTTTGTACAATAATTCTAATATTTAACCCATCAAGTATTTCTTAAAAAAAGAAAAAAGAAAAAAAGAGAGAAAGAGAGAAAACAAGGGGAAAAAACCATTAAGTAAATGCCTTTATTCCGGGGGACTAAAAGATTTAAAATGTTTAAAAAACCTTAACGACCAAATAAAACCTAAAACTTAAAATTTATGATTTTTTATCCTTCAAATGTAATTTGATAAGAAAAAAAATATAATTTTCCAATCATTGAATTTAATATTAAAATATAAGTTGTTTCAATTTTAAGTCAACGTATTATGGTAAAAAAATTGATCATTTTCAAATTAGTTAAGATGACAAAAATCTATGAACTTTTATTTCAAAATCTAATCAGATAAAAATATCAAATTATTAAAATAATAAATTAAATAAAATTATAATTTTAGTCAAAATATCTATTTCAAAATTTTAAAAAAAAAACATTATTCTAAATTTTTTAGTTTATTTTAAACTTAACTATATTAAATAATTAAGATGACAAATTTAAACTAATCTAAAATCAAATCAATAATTAAATGTAATAAAATATTTCACAAATTAAATATTTATAAATCTCCATTTCATTCTCAGGCTAATGTTAGACTCCAAACACAGTTTTCTTAAACCCAGCTACCTAAACTCCCAGCCTAATCTCCAAGCTTAACATTCTCATGTTTAAGATTTCAAACATATGCGGAACATTTGGTTTAAGGTTTTCTAGATGCCCAAAAATTAAGCTGGCAATTATAAACCTTAGAATAAAATTGATGGCAATCACGAATGACTGTGTTTGGTTGTGTATAGAAATACTATAGGAATTTTATAGGAACAAATTATCTTTGTATTTAATTTATAAAATTAATTGTGACAACTCTATAAAATTCTTAGATTAATTGATAAACAATAAATTCAATTCAAAATTTTGAAAAAAAACAACTATTAAATAATCAAATAATAATAATAATCATCGTCGTCGTCGTCGTCGTCGTTACAAGTATTTATAAAATGAGTAATTATAATTAAAGTTACTAGAATAATGAGAAATTATAAAATATTAAATTAAACCAAATTTACCTTTCAATAATTAATTTACACCACAATAATTTTAAATAAAATAAATTAATTTAATCTTCATTCATAGAACGAAAAAACATGAGAATAAAATGATAAGAATGAAAGGAAATAAAATAATAAAATTAAAAGAAAAATAAAAATAGAAAAATATGAATAATAAATGGAAGAAAGGAGGGAAAAATAAATATAATAAATATAGTGAAGAAATAATAGAAAAGAAAAAACATGTAAAAATATCACACACAAAAATGATTAAAAATGTTGAAATAATAAATATAAAAAGAAGAGGAAAATAATGAATAAAAAAAGAGAAAAACAAATGTAAAAGGAATAAAAAATGGAGAAAAAAAAAGAAGAAGCAAAAGCGGGGGTTTATTAAAAACCCACCAACTATGGTGGGAATAAAAAATATACAAAAAGAGGCATCCTTAGGGCCCTGAGAAATAATAATGCATGAGGAGGGTATTGAAGAAGGGAGATAATTCATACTCTGCTTTTGTGGAACTGAAATTTGACAATAGGACTGCAACTTCAACCCTTTCCAATCATCAATTTCAAATCCAACATCATGACGCTCCTTATCAGCAAACTTTTTCATCTTTTCTTGAACCAGCCTCAAATGTTCCTGACACTCGCGCAATGTAGTATCTCTGTCTCGCGTTTGTCGGCACAAAATCGCATTGGTCGTACAATTCCTCCTATAGTAACCCAACACTGCTGGTTGTCGTCCATACACAATCTGAAAAGGGACAAAGCCAGTAGGAGCACTATACGCAATGCTACTCCAACAACTCGCCCAGTGCCACCAGTTCCTCCATTCTATCGGTCGCTCACCACCGCAACACCTCCAATTCATTTCACGCTGCGATTTACCTGCTCTGTCTGACCCTCAGACTGAAGATGAGAAAATGAGCTATGATGGAGTTTGGTACCCGACAATCGGAACGACTCTGCCAAAATCGATTCACAAACTCCTTGTCTTGGTCCGAGACAATGGATTTCAACACCTCCACAGATCGATACACTTCCACAGTCATTTCTTGTTTAGTAGTCACGAATCTCCCACAGATCGATCCCTTTCTTGAAGATCGGAATCACGCTAACATCCTTTTCTTCAAGTCTTCCCAATCTTCGAACGGCTCTCTATTTCTCTCCGAACGGTACTAGTCGAATGCGAGGTCATCGAAATTAACAACCGCCACCGTAATCTTTTCAAACTCAGTCAACTTGTGATCTTCAAAATATCAGTTTGCTCTGTATATCCACACATCTAGATCGCTTCCTCCAAACACTGGCATTTCGAATTTCTTGAATTCACTCTGGTCGCCATTCGCTTCTTCACTGAATGTTCTCACCGAACTGTTTGTCCCACACCTCTGATTGGGATCTGATCCTTCTGCCTCCTCCGTCACCTTTGCTTTCTCTTTGGTCATTTCCGTAACATGGGAAACGAACATTTCTTGATGTTTTCCTGCCTGCAATTTCAATCTTTCAATGCTCTTCGCTATCGACGCCAACCTCTCCTCTATGGTTGACACTTTTTGTATTTCGACTCTATATTCAAAGATTTCTTGCTCTAGTAACTCTAGTTTCTTTTCAAAATCTTTCTGATCCATACTTGCCCAGGTGATTGCTCTGATACCAATTTGTTAGGAAACTGATTTTTGAAGTTCTTGTTGGTGTAACAAATGGATATAATCTCTAAGAAAGCGTTTAAACTATGAACAACTTCTTTATTAAACAAAGGGAATCAACAAGACCAAACGGTCGCTTACAAATGATCCCTCGATCGTTTACCATACGCTAAACAAGTAAACGATCGTTTATAATCTATTACACGATCGCTCCGTATTAGCTTACTAAATCCCCGCGATTGCCCACAAACTCCTACACAATCGCTTAGCTATTACTATTACATGATCGCCTACCAGAACCTATACGATCGTCTACCAAGTGCTACACGATCGTTAAGCTTTACTACACGATTGCCTAGTGGACGTAGACGATGAGTGGCACGCTGCAATGGCTTCTCCACGACAGCGTCTTCCGAACTCCCACTCTCGAGAGCTATTCTAAAAAGAAGGAAGGAAACAGATGGGAGGAGGGATTCTGAATAGTCAGGAGTGAGTTAGAGGAGCTCTCGAGAGTGGGAGTTCGGAGGACGCTGTCGGGGAGAAGCCATCATAGTGTGTCGCTTATCGTCTACTTCTACTAGGAGATCCTGTAGCAGAACTAAGTGGTCTTGTAACGGAGCCCAGCAATCGTGTAGCATTTGGTAGACGATCGTATAGCAACTAGTGGTCGATCGTATAGTAATTGGGTAAGCGAATGTGTAGTAGTTTGTAGGCGATCGTATAGGAATTAGTGAGCGATCGAGGAGGATTTAGTAAGCAATCGTTTAGCAATACTGGGCGATCGTGTAGAACTTGTAAACGATCGTTTAGTGTTTGGTAAGTGATTAGGTGATAATTGTAAACGATCGATTAATCTTGTTTGGTTCATATCGTCTAATAAAGAAGTTGTTCACCGTTTAATTGTTCTTTCTAGAAGATTGTACCTCCGGTTACGTTAATAAAGAATTCAAGAATTAGTTTCCTAACATCATACCACCAATATCATTAATATCATTCATTTAATTGATATATATCTAAGTCATATCACTGATATACAGATGTCAACTTCTATTAGTAGCTATCGTTAGTAGATTATATCAATGGTTGTTACTAATAACTTTCATCGAATAAAATTGGCTTTAAAATATTAACACTTAAAGCTATCAGTGGCTATCACTAACCAAATTTCATTAACAGCATTCAACATTGAAAGGTTGACATTTCAAGCTATCAATGATAGAAAGATATCATTGGCTACTAGTGATAGATTTCTAGCGGTTATCAACTTTGAAAGATTATTTCTATAAAACATTTAATGTCTATCACTAATAAACTTTTATCAGTGACTACCAACTTTGAAAGATCAACACTCAAAGTTATCAGTGCTCATCATTCATAGACATCTATCATGACCATAATTAGTAGACTTCTATAAGTGGATATCAACTTTGAAAAGAAACTATCGACTTTCAAAGATTAATACGTAAAATTATAAGTGATAAAAATCTATCAATTATGATAAGTCTATAAATGAGTATCATTAATATCTACCTAAGTCGTCATATCACCAACAACACTAATATTATCAATATCATTGATATTTACTGAGATATATCATTGATATCATCGATATATGGATATCACCCAACTTCAATCACTGGTATCACTTAGATCGTGGTTATCGGTGACAGCTTCTATCACCGATCGCATGCTATCGAAGATAATTTATGCCATTCTTTTTTATCATCAAATAACATGCTATCGTTGATAGCTTCTATCACTGATAACATATTATTAGTGATAACTTCTAGGCATCTCACTTAAACTTGTATTCTTAAATGATTAAGTTGCCAATTAGCCACGCTAAAAAAATCTAGGGTTCCTAGATGGTAAACTGATTTCTTATATGAGAACTCAAAAATCATCTTACATTCACCTACATTTTGCTTAACACATGTTAGATACAATTTCATCCAAGAATTAACAAAATCTTAATGATAGGGACTAAAATAAACAAATTTTAAAAGTTCAGGGACTAAAACGGTCATTTTTTAAACATTAGGGACCAAAATAAAACAAAATTCAAAGTTCAGTGACCAAATAGGATTTAAACCTAAATTTAATCTTAAAATAGCTTATGCATTTTTTTTAAGAAAACTTTTTAATTAATTATAAGCTATATTGTGAAGATGATGGTATATATATATATAAGGAGTAGAAAAATTATTATAAATAACAAAACTGCTAAAAAGACTCACACAAATAGTTAGTCTATCGCGGATAGATAGTGAAGTTTGTTATATTTATAAATATTTTTGTTCATTTTCCTAAAAACAACCCGACACAAATAATAATCTATTGTAGATAAACAATGAAATTTTGCTATATTTATAAGTATTTTTGTTCATTTTTCTATATTTGAAAACAATCCAAAAAGTATTTCAATTACATTTACAACCCTAAAACAACCTCAAATAATGGTGTTAAATAATTTCGCACAACAAAAACAAGAGAGTATTAAACCAAATAAAAACAAAAGGAAAAAGGGAAAATTAAACATAACAGTTCAATTCGTCTTGCGCTTATTGTACTCTTGGAAAAAAATTGTAACCTCCCTTGACAAAATAAACAACTCCATTAGAAAATTTGGAATATGGTAATATACTGGCCTATTAAAGTCCTAATTACCAAAATTTAAACTTTACCTTTAATCAAAAGTTAATATTAATCTCACAACTTCCGATATTTTGCCTAAGAACAAAATCGAACATTCAGATCCAATGTTTAGATTCATTAAAAAATTGTGTTAATGTTCAATTAGGACATTACCTAATTCTCTGCTAACTCGACTATGATAAAATTAGGGTTTTTTTAGTTTTCTTTTTTTTTTTAAAAAAAAAAAAAAAAAAAAAACTAACCAGCCACAAACCTCGATCAAAAGGGAGGATGAGAACCAATACGAGATAAAATTAAGAAAATAAGTTCACATATAGAAAAAAAGGGCAACTCAAAAATAACAACAAAAACAATAATATACACTAAGAGGGTGTTTGTTTCAAGGGCTAGAATTGGATGGTTTAGGCATCCTAAGTCCAATTCTTATTTGGGGCATGGATTTAGGAAGTTGGCTTCCTACATCACTTTTCCATGGGTTTGAATAGATGGGTTACCCCTTCCCTTATTTTATTTGTTTTTCCATATAATCTAGAAAGTACGTCAGCTAACCTCCGAACACCACTTGCAGTGACCACCACAGCCAACTCCGACCGCCTCCCTCTGATGACCGTCATCGACCAACTCCAGCTGCCATCTCCGAAAACCGCCGCCAACAACTCAAGTCGCCACCTCCTGCGACCGTCATCAGCCAACTTCGACTGCCACCTCGGCGATCACCACCGGCCAACTCTGGTCGCTACCTTGGTGACCGTCATTGACTAACCTCCAGTCGCCACTAGCCAACTCTGACCACCATCGACCTGTTGAGAATGTCTTAAAACTCACAGTTCGTAAATATGGAAAACATATTCTATTTATCAACAAAAGTATTATTGAGTTGTTCATTCAATAAAATGTCATTTATATTGCATTCTGCTATGAAAATCCAATAAACGAAGCCATGACTATAATATGAATACTTTAACTTTATGTAGAGACAAATATGGATCATGTTTTAGTATATAGCCAAAAAGGTCTATAAGTATATGGATGAGATTGGGTACCTCGTCCTTGCAACACTATTGGATGTGGTCCACTTTGTATACTGGTACAAATGATGTGATCCCAAAATCATTCATGTAAAGTGTGAGTGGGGGCATCTTATGCAAAGAATGTTTGCATAAGACTAGACTTCAAAATAGTCACTTTTCTTTATAACGACTGTTTACTATTAAAATTTATTATTTCAAATTCGATGACCTAGTATAACTTAATCTTAATCTTGAGCTAACTATGAACTCCGACTTATTCAGGATTATCCTTTAATCTGCATAGGTAAGAGTAGTTCAACAACAATGCTCAATAAGCCTCCCATTTTTGGGTAAGACTGGACAGATAACTGACTTAGTCTTGCAGGATGAAATTCACTCCTACCCAATTTAAGATTAGCAGATAAGTTGTTCCCTTAAGTACTAACTCATGATGTTGAACAAAGGGGCTCCGCCCTCTCATGGCCGAGAAGGATATGGTTTATTAGTTGGATTATGAACCGATTGTTTAATAGAGGACAAGTGGGAGATTGTTGGGGTTTGTGCCCTAAAGTCTCGTGTCCTGTAGTTTATAAACAACTTTGTACAAACACTTGTGATGTATAATATAAATGATATTTACTTCACTACTTGACTTTGCACATTTAGATGTTTTTCATTTTATCACAAACCAATAAACTTAATATCCCTGGTTATCTGTATGTAACTTAAGCATGTATGTGGTGACATACAAGTGGATCATGTCTTGAATGATAACCAAAATGGTCTGTAGTATATAGATATAGGAGGGAAACCTTATCCTGTTAACCGCTACGGATGCGGCTCGCTTTGTGGAATGGTCACAAGTGTTGTGACTTATCACAGATGGTCTGATCCTGATCATTCGTGTAAAGGACATACGAGCAAAAGCATCCTATACAAAGGGTTTGTATAAGACTTGACCACGAAGTGTTAACGTCTCGTTCTATAACACCGTTCATGACTGGGACTTCACTTCACTAGGATGACCATAGGTAACATGACCTCAATCCTGAGTGAGTTGGTAACTCCTACCATTGAGGGCAGTCCTTTGATTTGCATGGGAGCGAGTGGCCAGAACAATGACTCAAACCTACTATTTTGGGGATTCATCTGATTTGGGAGCTGGGAACTCAGCTTCACAAGATAAAGTTCACTCCTTCCCCAAAGTAGGGGTAAGTAGATAGATTGCTCTCTTAAGGGCTGATCCCAGGGCTTGAACGATGTGGCGCCACGTACCTTCTCATGGCCCAAGAGGTGTTCACACATAGTGGGACTATGTTGTATTGTTTATTAGAGGGATCAACGGTACTTAAGGAGGAAGATGTAATTATAGGGGCAAAACGGTAAATTGGCCTGTTGTAATTACGAGCATCTGTGAAGGGTCATCATACTGATGATTGGTTATATCCAATGGACATAGAAATATATCTATGGCAAGAAGAGTTCAACGGTCGGTCTTTAGTGGAATGTCTGGTAGTTAACGGATGGTGGATATCGTGACTAAAGAGTTTAGTCAGCTATTCACGTACTGTTGAAGCTTCGAGCCATAGGTCCAAAGGTCCCCTTGGTAGCTTGGATACAAGTTGAGATTCAGTTTTTGGGTCAATTTGAAATGTTCAAATTGACAAGAGAGGGTTCGGTTATATATGATATAATTAACTTTATGTATGAGATATATTAATTTGGAGGAAATTGGATATAAATATGATGTATATCTAGTAGAGAAAAATATTATAATTAATATATGATATCAATTATTTGTTATGAATATGATAAGATCATTGGACGGTTATAAAGGAAATGGGAAGGCGTCTCTTCTGTTCTAAATAACGGATGAGTGCATTATAAATAGCTGACGGTGTGCAGGAAACAAGTGCGCGAACATTGTGAAAAGATAGTGTCATCGTTTGGAAAATCAGTGTTTATACGATAGTGACTGCACGATCGCTTACATATACGATATTACTAAGCGATCGCATACCAATTACACTGTCGCGCACTATTATCTAAACAATCGTTTACCTTTTTCCTAAGCGATTGTTTAGCTCCCGATATTTACTAAACAATCGTATAGATGATCGCTTAGTTTTCCTACACGATCGTATACTTCACCGAAACGATCAAGCATCTTGTCTATGCGATAGATGACCGCATCTCCCACTTGCTTGATCGTTGTGTACGGTCTCTCTTCCTCCTTCCCTCTACCAAATCTGAACAAAGCCCACATTTTGGATTCTCATTCTAAGAATACTAAGGACTCTAAGTGGTGTTGTCTTCTCCGTTTCCTTCTGTCTGAGTGGTGATTGTTCGAGGTAGACGGTTGGGCTTTAGACTCGCTGTGAAGAAGAAATCTTCATCTGATATGATTTCTTGATCTTTTTAGCATTATGAAAAATATGTTTGAATGTATATGCGGTAATCCTGTCACAATGAATTGGAAAGATCCGCTTTCGCTCGTAGGTACTCTTGAATAAAAGTTCCTTCAGGGTCGACTTACTGATTATGGTCAAAGTGGATAGAAATATATCTATAGTGAGGAGAGTACAACTATTGAGTTATAGTGGTGTGTCTCGGTAGTTAACGAATATTGATTAATTCAATCTGAATAATTTAGCCAATTAATCTCAAATCGTTGGAACTCTTTGTAGGTCCATAAGGTTCCTAATTACTCATTAGATTAGTTAATTGAGTGAATTTGAAATGTTCAAAATCGAAATTAGGATTTTGAATTTCAAATGTTCAAATTCAATTTAGGGTTCGATTAATTATATTCAATATAATTAAAACGTTTAAATTTGTCGAAATTAAAATGTAAATTGGAGAGATTAAAATATTCAAATATTGATTTAAATATTGATTTACATTAATAGGATTCATGTATAAATTAGGTGTTTAATTAATTTAATATTTGATACTAAATTATTAACTAATTAATTTTGTTTAATTTTTATTTATTCAATTCAATTTTGTAAAATTCAATGTTTTTTTGAAATGTTGAATTAAATTTAATTTGGATGAAAATTAAATAAAACAATTTTGAAATTAAATTACAAATTGAAATTCCACTTTAGTGGTATTTTCCATTTTTTCCAATGTTTGAGTGGTTATCTTATTAATTAAATACCTAGCCCACTCAAATTAAGCTCTTTGAAATGTTAATGAGCTGAACAGTCACTCACATGCTTTACATGGTTAAATACTTCAGAATTTTGAACGGGAAAGAAGTTAATGCAAGCTGAAAGCTGAAATTCTAAAATCCTCTCCAAACTATCTTCCTTCTCAACCCAATTGACCTTAATTCAATGTTTCCACTAGACAATCTGAGTTAGAGAATAGTATAAAAGATTCTCTTAGTGGTCTACTATGCATTTGGAGGCCAAATTCGTGAAGAGGAGCAATAATTTGAAGAGTTTCATCAAAGGTAATATACTTAAGAAACCCTACTTTATATAACAGTTTAAGTGCATGTTTTAAAACTCAAATTAAATGTAAATAGAATGCTTAATGATTATGATTTCTTCCGTTGCATGTATACTTACTCAATCACAACCAACCTCTGGCAACCCTTTTTGCCCCACACTGGCAAAATTCTGACCACTGACTCCGTTAGCCACCCTTCGACTGCCGCTTCCGGTGACCGCCACCAACCGACCTTAAAAAACATTAATAAAAATACTCTCAGTATATAACAAACTAGAAAAAATTGTATATAAAAACATGTTTAAGAAAGAATTGCATTACATATATGCTTTTTTTATTTTGATGAGTTCTTATCAAAAGTGTTTAATTAAAAATGAATTTTTGAAAGATATTTTTTTTTCATCCCAAACATGTTAATAGACTGCGATTGTATAACTATATTTGTTTAGGTTATATTGTAGGATTGTATCAGCAACAACGGAAGCGCAAGGATCATCTAAGCATCCAAATTCACTAATTTTGGCAAAATATAAAGCATGCTTTTACAGAAAAAAGTGAGTTTTAAGACATACCTCTTGTAGAACTTCTTCAAAGCTCCTTCACCAGCTGCTATATTCTCCAAATCTTGTTGTAGACCACCTCAAGATCTTCCCCACTATTCTCTTGGTGCTCTAGATTGAGTTGTGGGACTCAAAACAAGCTTGAATCAAGGGAAGAAGGAAAAATGCTCACTGCAGAAAACTAGCTGAAGAAAAATGCTCACTGTAGAAAACTAGCTGAAGAACTCTTTCTTCAAACCAAAATTTCTCTCAAAATCTCTATAGATTTCATCATCATTTTTCACTCCTCACTATATTACAAATCAACATGCAAAGGAGTGAGTTACATGAGTTGCAGCTCATGCTTAGAGAAGATAAAGTCAAAGCAAATGTTTCATGTGTAAGCAACTACAAAGATGGATAATGGAAAATCTCCTTTTTCCATTTTAGTGTTTTGTTGTTGTTGTTGTTGTTGTTGTTTCCAATTTTATCATAGAATCAAAATTTGATTTTAAAAAATCTATTTTGATTTTAAAAAAAGAAAAATTAATTAATTTCATAAATTAATTATTAAATAAAACTTAATTAATTTAATATCAAATATTAAATTAATTTTAACACATATCCATCTTTATATATTTAAACCATATTTAAATATATATATAAATTCTCCCATTTCGTTTAATTCTTAAATTAAACACATAACTATATCTCATATGATTACTAATTCCCTCAATTCTAATTTGAGCGATTCAAAATTAACTTATCACACTATTCTAAAGCTAGTCCGTTACAAGCTAGTAGGGGGACCTCGTGGACCTACAGATCATAGGCTCCAACGATCCGAGATTAATTGGCTAAACTCATTAGACTAAGTTAATCACCATTCGTTAACTAATGGGTTACTCCACTAAAGCCCATAGTTGCACTCCTTCACTGTAGATATATTATGTCCACATGATTTAACTATAATCAGCAAGTCGACCCTTCACAGGTTGTTCTAATAACGGCTGGGTCTAATATATGTTTTACCCTTGAGATTTCGTCTTATTCCTCAAGTCCCTACTGATCCTCTAATGAACAATTGGTTTGTGATCCAATCACTAAATCAAACTCTCTCAGTCCAGTGAGAGGGTGTGGCCCCTTGTTCAAGACCTGAATTCAGTACTTGAGAAAACAACCTTTCTCCTATCCCTAAATCGGGTAAGCATGAACTCCGTCTTGCACCCTATGTCCCCAGCTATCTATTTGGTCTTACCCCTGAAATGGGAGTCTTATTGAGCCGGCGTTGTTGAGTCAACCCTCAACTATGCAAATCTAAGGGCAATCTCGAAT
This sequence comes from Benincasa hispida, assembly GCF_027475165.1. Lineage (NCBI taxonomy): Eukaryota > Viridiplantae > Streptophyta > Magnoliopsida > Cucurbitales > Cucurbitaceae > Benincasa > Benincasa hispida. The sequence continues at coordinate 29,697,601 of NC_143478.1, forward strand.
AAACAGGAGTTCATAGTTAGTTCAGGATTAAGATCGAGTTACCTAGGTCATCTAAGTGAATAGTTAGTCTTAAATAGTAAACACCGTTATAAAGTAAGAGTGACTTATTTCTTGTTTCTGATCTTATGCAAATTAATTGCTAAACTCATAGTTACTTCATCGCATTGCTTGGCACGCATCATTGCTAAACGATCGTGTAGTACCATCGTATAGTAAATTGAACGTACTGTTTAGTTCCTACGCCAAAGCTAAACGATCGCTTAATGCTATCGTATAGCAAATTGAACGCATCGTTTAGCTACCGTAGGTACACGATCGTCTAGCGTTTAACATCACAACAACCAGAGCCCATTACTATACGATCGTCTAGCTTTTCTTCACAGCACCCATTGTTATATTATTAGGTTTTTACTCCGATAAATATTAATGGGCTTTTCCTCCAATAAATGTTAATGGGTTTTCTTTCATAACGTTATTGGGCTTCATTAGGTAAGCAGTAGCAAATGGAGCCGAGAGAATAGTTAAAGCCCAAATTGGGGGGGGGGGGGGATCGGGGAACAATATCTTTAACTTTAAAACCCTAAATATAACCCCCAAAAGATGCCAAATATACCAAATACTTATTTTTAATACGAAGGGTAGGGTGATAGTGATAATTGATAAATTGATAATTTAGGGATTGGTTGCACCAAAAAAAAAAAAAAAAACCAGGCCTCAAATAATAAAAAAATGTTGCACAATATAAATACATTAGAAATATGGCACAAAATTAGGAATTTATTAGATAGAAAAGGTGCTTTTGAATTTTTTTTTTTTTAAAAAAAGATAGAAATTTTGGACCAATCACAAATCGCCACGTCATTTACTAAATTAATGACAGAGTTCCAAAATTGTCAAAGAGTTGACATGTATCTTAAATTGAAATTAAGGACAAATTCAGGTGTTGACCCAGTTACGCCCAAATATGGGCCTAAAACGCCAAAATAGGCCTAAGCCCAGTTTTGGGCATAAAGGCCACGCTCAAGTCTAATTAATTAGGCTAAAAGCTGCCCAAGTCCAATTAAATTAGGTCCAAGGATCAGGTCCATGGGCCAATCAACCCATGCCCATTAAACCCATCAAGGACCTCTATAAAATAAATATAAATACAAAGTTCATTTCACTTTTTTAATATAAAAGCTGACCACAGGAGTCCATCAAAGACTCTCACTCTTGAAGCTGACTCTTACACAAATACTTTCCAAGAAAGTATAAACATCAAACCCGATCAACAAACCCAAAGGTCGGAAGATCAACCAGCTTAAAGATGATAGTTTATTTTGAAAGCATCAAAATAGTATGTATTAGAGATTGTACTCACTTTCTATAAAATTAATATAAATACAAAGTTCATTTCCCTTTTTAAATAATCTTTTTTATTAATATGCTATGTACCATATCAAAATGTCCTCTCTTTTATTTAGTTTTATTTTTTTTATTTTGTAAGGGAAGCATGAGTGCATCCTTGTCATTATTTTTCTTTTTTTATATATATATATACTTTTTATAATAATTTAATGTTTTTTTTAATAAACAATTTTATTCAAAGTTTTCGTAATGTAATTTTTAAATAAAATAAATCTTTTATGATAGTTTAATGTTATTTTTGAAAAACAATTTGACTTGCATGTTCTTGTAAAATATTTTTAAATAAAATAGATTAACTACGTTTGCTTCAAATATTATTGTTTTTAAATATTTTTAACGAGTTATTTTATATAATATTTAAAACAAAATGCATTTTTTAATGAATAAAATGTATATTCTTGAAAATCTTAGACAAATTTATTCATGCAATTCAATTTTCAGTAAGCATGACTAGAAATAAATAATTTCTATGATTGCACACGCAAACATTATCCAAGTTACTAAAGTTACTATTAGTGGTGAGTAGATAATTACTCAATATGTGGGTAATTACCTAAGTTAGTATTGACTATATATATACTTGTGATAAGAAAGTTCTTGTGTGCTCTCTCTAATTCTGTGTGTGAATTGAATAATTTACAATATTAATATTGAAATATATGAATTTAAAGAATTTCGGATATTTATCATTGAATCATCAAATAAGTGTTCATTTATTTAAAATATGTATCTTGGTTGATTTAATTATCCTATTAAAAATCATGGGTGATAATCTCTTTTATATTTGAGTTTAAATGATGCTAACAATTGAAATAAAATTGTAAATAAAATTGATTATTATAAAAAAAATAGATTACAAAAAGAAACTTGTAAATAAAATTGTTTAATAAAATAACATTTTATTATTATAAAAAGTTTAACTATTTTATTTGAAAAAGACATTACAATTTATTTTCAAAAATTCATTACAAAAACTTTGAAATAAAATTGTTTATAAAAATAACATTAAATTATTATTATTAAAAATAAAAGTGAGAGGGGATGCACTCCACCACGATCCAATACACAATTCTAAAAAATTAAAAGAGGGGACCATGCTGACACCATGAAGAACAAACTAACAAAAGATTATTATTTTTTAAAAAATCAAATCAACATTACATTTACATGAATTTTAACATTTTTTAAAAAATCACATGTTCACGCACTCTTTTGAAGGTAGACAGAAACATTTGTTTATATCTTTAAAAGCAGCACACATGGTAAACATTGAGAAACCATGAAAAACTGGATAATTTCCTTTTAAATGTAAATTATATCAGGTAACTGGCATATAATAATCAATAACTGGAAAATACATAATGTTGGCGATGGAAATTAAAAGAATGTAAAACAAAACAAAGGATAAAAAGGAAATAACCCTAAATGATGAATAACCTTTCGGGAGAGAAAAGTAAAGGACCCTGATCTTCGTCCAATGAAGAAGATATATCATGTCTTGAAAGCTTGCTTGAAATCAGTCCAGCTTCTGCTAAACCTGGAAAATAAAGACGAATTAGAAGATGTAATAGAAAAGCCAATATCCTAAGAGTCAAATATCCCACTGACCTTGAATAGATGCAAAATCAGGGTCTTGGGGTGTAATATCATCAAAAGCAAGCTCGGTAACATTCTCTATATACATTGCTGGGTATACTTTAGACGTTGTGTTCCTAGGGATTAAAACAATTCCATTGTTTCATTGGTTTATATTCAGGTAAAATCATAACTAAAAGAGTTTACCATTTCAATACCCTAAAGTCCAAATACTTCAGGGAACTATAGCAGCAACGAAAATTAGAGTTACCTTGAAAGAGCACTGCTTGCAGACACCAGCCAACGAGCATATTCCCGACGAGTACATAGATCACTAGGCCCGACATCAGCCTCAATCACCTGAATAATTTACAATCTTTAAAATTAATTGGTTCCGTTTATTTCTAACCAGTCTACATCATGATTCAAAAAACCAAAGAAATTTGGTCCAGTATCTTAAGTATCTAAACCCATAAGTGTATATTAGCCAGAAGGAAGCAACACGCTTTCTCAAGTCATATAATTATTATTAAGACAGTAGGCAGAGTAGGATATACTAAGATCAATAGAACAAAATAAATATTCTGATGCAAGTGCATCTGGAGAGACATCACATAGTACCTTTAAAACTTGCAGTGCTGCCAGTGCCTGCCCCTGAACCTGATCCACTACTGCAGGAACTAGGACCTTGCCAGGAAGTGTTTTAACAGCTGCAGAAACCACAGGAGCAGGAACACCTGCAGAAGAAAATAAAATCTCTTGTAGTTCCGGTTTGGCAGCAGTACCATTCATGACACTTTCATGATTTTTCTCTTGATCATCTGCCGATGGATAATCTGTGACAGAGACTAATGCTGCTTCAGATAATCCCCGTTCTATTCGCTGTTCTATGGTTGATGCAGTACACTCGGATAAGAACTGTTCAGAAATTTCTTGCAATGAAGAATCTGTAATTTCATTTACAGGACCAAGTGTCTTATCCTGGTTGCCAGAATTATAGTTTGATGAACTATCATCATACATTGGTAACTTCTTAGAACTGAAATCATAGAGGACCAACATTCAAGGTTTAATGAGAAAACCCACCCAATTTCATGGGATTAAAAATCCATCAAGACCGACATTCAAGTTGAAAAAAATATTTTTCCAAACAAATATCTCCAAATCTTCAACCAAACATGGGTATACAAACCCATACCCATTCCAACCTTCCATACCATCAACCCAAACGAGCCAGATTTCTATTAGGGTCTATAGCTGATAACCTCATCTATCCCCGCCCCTATTAAAGAAGATTAAAATTTTACTATATTATAGAAATAATTTTCCTTATTTTTCTATTTTTGAAAATTTTCCTAAATATAAATTAATTAAAAAAAATCCTAAAATTCAAAGAACTTACTATCAAAAGAAACAATTAATATTTTTTTGCTTTCAAATAAAACATTCTCAGAGGCTAAATTAAATGATGCATTATATTCTTGCTAATTGGCAATCATACCAAAAGAGATACAAATGGCCGCAAGGTGCAATTAAAAAAACGACTTGAAGAAATTTAAATATAAGTTCTAATAACATCACAGTTCATCTAACATAATGTTCAAAAATCCACTCAATTTCCTTCTGGATAAGAAAAATATTAATCTAGAGCATGTCCTTATACATTATGGGAATTAACCACACAAGTTTCATTTCTTCTTCTCGCCACCTCCACCAGCTCTGTATCAAAAAGATATTCAAAGAAAAAAGTTTTAGTATATGGAAAAAAACGTAATTAAATTATGTATTATCGCTGATAGCACGTCAGAAGTGAATTAAGGATAAAATTCAATCATACTGAGGAAAAATTGAAAGCCATCTGAAAATACCTCATCTTGCGGAGAACACTGGACATCTCTTCTCTCTTCTTCTTTGCTCGCTTGTGAGTTCCCAACTTTCTCTTAGCCACTTTTAGTGCTCTCTTATCCTTTCCAACTTTAAGAAGCTCGGTGATTCTCTTCTCATATGGGGCAAAGCCAGCAACTTCCCGAATCAAATTCCTCACAAACAGAACTCTTTTGCTACTTTTCTATGGTAACAATCAGAATTCAAGCAAACATTAATCTTTTTGTGTCAATTACTTCCATCCACCAACAGCTAATATAACTCTGAAAGAAACCAATAGTCCAGAACAAAAGAAGTTCCAATTTGTTTTATATGCAAAATGGTAATATGCATATGGTCAAGACCCTCACAAAGCAGACTCCTTTGCTAGTATTCAACATTATCAATCTAACTGAGCACATGCAGACAATAAATAAAAACTTATAAAAGGTAGAGTTAAAATATCATTGAAGGAAACTGATAGCAAACCAAACAGTCAAACACAGTCCACATCCGACTTTCAATTCACTTAATGTGAGGAACAAACATTCAAATGTACGATCAAGATCTATCTCCTTGCTTTAGAGCTTTTGTAGAGTATTAAGTTAAGTTCATATAACATAGAAAAATTATTAAAAATATCTTATCAAATTGGCCCTACCAAGGGTATTTATGCCCCAGGAAAACCCTGGTTTCATCCACCACTAAAATCCCAAGAAAGAAAAGAGACGAACGGAATCAACTCAATAAAAATTTTAACAAGGAAATAGTTTGGAGAATGTCTATGATTACCCAATGTACACCCTAGATTAACGAAATACAAAATCAACTTACTCCTTTACGATCTGAGGGGCGCGGAGCCAATGCCTTCTTCGTAACTACGTGTCCTTTGTTAAGCCCCACGAAGAGACCAGTATTCGGCTGCTTCGGAGCCATTGCCTATTCAAAAAGTGGATACATTTATACGATGAACACAAATTACAGCGAACCAGGGCTCAAATATGGTAAAGAGTACCAAAAACTTGACTGACTTTTCACCGGAGAAAAGAAAAATGCTGGGAATTACTCGTTTGATCCAGGGAAATAATAGTACAAAACTAGCATTAAGATTTCGACTATAGAAAATTGAATAATGATAAATTTGATTTTAGCGATCTGGTAAAGACAGAGAAGGGGAAGGGAAGAGTCGACGTACCTTCTACGACGGGAGGCGGGGAAGTTCTAGGTTACGGCAGCTTTGTTCTAGGTTACAGCAGCTTTCTTATAAGGATAGGTTTCTAAAGGGTATTTTGGGCTGATAAAGTTATTGGGCTTTTACTCATATAAATGTTAATGGGTTTTCTTTCATAATATTATTGGGCTTCATTCGATAAGGTATTTATTAAAAACCCACCAACTACGATAAGAAATTGAGAAAAATAGTTTCTTTCAATTCCTTATTCGAAACCTAGCTTTCTCAAATTTTTTTAATTAAATAATTTTATTAAAAAGTTAAAGTAAACAATAAAAAAATTAATAATGAAAAAAATTGAAAATAGAAAATCAAAACTAAAAAAATAAAATAAAATAAAATAAAAATAAAAAGTAAATGTAAGCAATTGAAAAAAAATGGAAGCCAAATGGAAAAAAAAAATGGAGACCACACAATAGTAGAGGAGACGAAATAGGGAAAGAAGAAAAAGAAAAAAAAGAATGGAGAACATTGGGAAAGGAGAAAAAAAGTGGGGAAAAAAAGGAAAAGGAAGAGGAATAGAGAAGGACAAACTTGGAAATTAAAAAAAAAATTAAAAGGCGGTTGGTCAACATTTATGATATATGCAATTATTTTTAAATGGTTATATATTGATAAATATTCTCTTATTTTACTTACTGTTATAATTTTTCTAATTCAAGCCCATTTGGTAATCATATCTTTTTTGTTTTTTGTTTTTGAAAATTAAGCCTTTAAATACTCATTTCACATATAATTATTATTTTTTTTTATTTTTTTTATCTACTTTCTACTAATATTTTAAAATAGCAAACTCATTTTTAAAAACTACAAAAAAAAACATATATATTTTAAAAACTTATTTTTGTTTTTTAAATTTAACTAAGAATTTAACTATTTTACTTAAGAAATATGTATATTGAAAGAAAGAAAGCTTACTTTTCAACTCTTTTCACGATAGGAACTAAATTATTATAAGTTGTAAAGCACATCACTTAATTGTTACAAATTTAAAAATATAAAGACTAAACCATTGTCAATTAAAATTCAAAGACTAGGACTCCGTTTGATAACCATTTCGTTTATTGTTTTTTTTTTTAAAAAAATTAAGTCTATTTTCTCCCATGTATTATAATGATTTGCATCTTTTTTAAATATAATAGTTGAATTCTTAGCCAAATTTAAAAAACATAAACAAGTTTTTAAAAGCTACTTCTTTTTTAATTTTCAAAATTTTGGCTTTATTTTTTAAACTATTGGTAAATAATAGATAACATATAAAGAAACTTGGAGATAGAAATAGTATTTTAATTTTCAAAAACTAAAAATAAAAAATGAAATATTCATAAAATTCAAAACCTAGAAGTATTTTTTAACCTAAACTTTAATAACAAACTTCTATGAATTTAAAAATATTTTCTTTAATTTCAATTTAATTTAGTTCAATGAATAAATAAAATTTAAAATATATTTCGAGATCGAATGAAAATTTTGCAATAGAAAATGAACAAGATCGAACCGATTCTCTGTCTTTTATTTAGTGGGTAGAAATGGATTGAAGTTTTCCATTATAAAACGTGGCTTAACAAAATTTTAAAAAGTCGATAGCCAACTTTATTGTGCTCTTCAAAATCTCAGTACATCCACTCAACTGCTAAATCGATAGTTTCTGTCTTAACCATAAGATGTTTTGAACTTTTGGGTAATTTTCTCTACTCCTTCCCTACAATCTCCCACAACTCGCTTTGCTCCTTCCTTCAGTGCCAAGCTCAACTCTGCAGTGCTTTGTTGCAGCTCTCTTGCTGATCTATTTGCCCTTGAAATTGCCACATTCTTTAGATCTTCAGCCTGTTCTCCGGTTTTCGAAATCCATTGTCTCAAGTTTGATACTAGTAAAGCTATCTTCTGGATGATCTTCTCGATAACGTCTCTCGATTTCCCTCTTACTTCTGTAGCCATTCTTTTCAGCTTCTCCATTAAGTTCTCGGCCCTGTCCGTGGTTTCTTCAACTGCAAATTGTTTGCTAGAATCAAGCCAGGTATCGACAGCAGATTCTTGTTCACGGAGATCACTGTCGACGACAACTTTGATGCCACGCTTTTCCCAGCGATCTCTAGCCTCTTCGAGTGCTTTTGCCTGTTCTCTTGCTCTTTTTGCTTCGTCCTCGGCCCAAGCTCTGCGTGACAAAATAGAAGACAAGGTGATGAAAGTAGAATGGCATGATGCAGGTTGAAAAATTTTCATTTGAGGTTAAAACCAGTTTCCTTTCCATGGGGAAAAAGATCTTATTGAAAGCAGAAAAATGGTTCAAATTTGATAGGAACACAGACAAAAGAGGGCTTTAAAACAGCTTTATGAAAGATACTAGGCTATGGCCATACTACTACACCTAACCTTTTTGCATTTTCCTCGGTAATTATTCACCTATTTTATAACCACAAATCCTTAGATGGTTCCCTAAGAATAAGATAAACAAACAAACCTAGGGTTACTTTCTTCTCATCTACCAAACCTTTGTAAAACCAATCATTTCACGATGTCCAGTGTGTCAGCCTCAAACACGAAAAAAGCTGCAAAACCTCACCTGGCCATGGACAAGGCCTTTCTCTCAACTTCAAGCTCATACTGCAGACGGGAAATCTCCTGATTTTCAATTTCAGCTTCTTTCCTGAGTTTGTTGATTCTTTCCTTTTCAAAGGATATCTCCACTTTGTTACTCATCAGGCCTCGCAACTGCTCCTCCAACTCACTCCTTAACCTGGAAAGAATTTCCATTTCCGATTCAATAGAAGCGCGTTCCCTGATCAAGGTGATACTATCTCTCTCTCTGTCGGATCTTAATCTTTCCAGTTCTTGCTTTGCCTCTTCTGCCATTTTCTCCACAGCGTCAACCTTTTCCCTTTCAATGGAAAGTTCTTTCTCAAAGCTAGCATTAATATCTTTCTCAACTTGAGCTACCAAAGCACTATGCGTAGCAACAGCATTTTCTGCCATCGATTCAGCTTCAATCCTTGCAAGCTCCTCACTTACTATATCAGAAGCCTCCCCAGTTGCAAGAGCAATGGCAGCTTGTGCTTTTGTTACAGGCTTATCTGGCTGGAAAAGCCTTGTATATCCTATAAGAAGCAAAGTTAGTTTAAAATGGATACATCAACCACAAAATTTGAAATGAATTTTGTATGAAAAAGGGTTTTACGATGTGCAATTATATCCACGCACCAAATGCAAGAGCTACTATTCCCTGTTCTCCTACAGAAAGATCAGCAACAAGTGCAGGACAAGCATCTGGATGGATCTTATCAGCATCAATAAATCCAGAAACTTGGTGGAGCATCTGCATATCAGTCGAGCCAAACTTTAACAAATATGCTAATTATATACAAAATTGGAAATTTCAAAGTCAAGCTTCAAAATAATTTGACCTTTCTATCTGCCACTGGCAGCTGCCTTTTTTCAAGGGCCATCTTCCAACTCACAAGATCCTGACGTGATAGGTGGCTGCAGTTTTAGAAATAGTATAAATAACAGAAACAATTTAGCTTGTACTATGGTTGATAAGAAACAAAACACAAATCGGAAAAGGCAAGTCAATGCAATTGAGCATTTTAGAAAGTGCCAAGATTAGTCAGCAATGAAAAGTTTTCAGCGTAAATCAACATTATATTTACATGAATTTTAACATTTTAAAAAAAATCACATGTTCACGCACTCTTTTGAAGGTAGACAGAGACATTTGTTTGTATCTTTAAAAGCAGCACACATGGTAAACATTGAGAAACCATGAAAAACTGGATAATTTCCTTTTAAACGTAAATTATATCAGGTAACTGGCATATATAATCAATAACTGGAAAATACATAATGTTGGCGATGAAAATTAAAAGAATGTAAAACAAAACAAAGGATAAAAAGGAAATAACCCTAAATGATGAATAACCTTTCGGGAGAGAAAAGTAAAGGACCCTGATCTTCGTCCAATGAAGAAGATATATCATGTCTTGAAAGCTTGCTTGAAATCAGTCCAGCTTCTGCTAAACCTGGAAAATAAAGACGAATTAGAAGATGTAATAGAAAAGCCAATATCCTAAGAGTCAAATATCCCACTGACCTTGAATAGATGCAAAATCAGGGTCTTGGGGTGTAATATCATCAAAAGCAAGCTCGGTAACATTCTCTATATACATTGCTGGGTATACTTTAGACGTTGTGTTCCTAGGGATTAAAACAATTCCATTGTTTCATTGGTTTATATTCAGGTAAAATCATAACTAAAAGAGTTTACCATTTCAATACCCTAAAGTCCAAATCCTTCAGGGAACTATAGCAGCAACGAAAATTAGAGTTACCTTGAAAGAGCACTGCTTGCAGACACCAGCCAACGAGCATATTCCCGACGAGTACATAGATCACTAGGCCCGACGTCAGCCTCAATCACCTGAATAATTTACAATCTTTAAAATTAATTGGTTCCGTTTATTTCTAACCAGTCTACATCTTGATTCAAAAAACCAAAGAAATTTGGTCCAGTATCTTAAGTATCTAAACCCATAAGTGTATATTAGCCAGAAGGAAGCAACACGCTTTCTCAAGTCATATAATTATTATTAAGACAGTAGGCAGAGTAGGATATACTAAGATCAATAGAACAAAATAAATATTCTGATGCAAGTGCATCTGGAGAGACATCACATAGTACCTTTAAAACTTGCAGTGCTGCCAGTGCCTGCCCCTGAACCTGATCCACTACTGCAGGAACTAGGACCTTGCCAGGAAGTGTTTTAACAGCTGCAGAAACCACAGGAGCAGGAACACCTGCAGAAGAAAATAAAATCTCTTGTAGTTCCGGTTTGGCAGCAGTACCATTCATGACACTTTCATGATTTTTCTCTTGATCATCTGCCGATGGATAATCTGTGACAGAGACTAATGCTGCTTCAGATAATCCCCGTTCTATTCGCTGTTCTATGGTTGATGCAGTACACTCGGATAAGAACTGTTCAGAAATTTCTTGCAATGAAGAATCTGTAATTTCATTTACAGGACCAAGTGTCTTATCCTGGTTGCCAGAATTATAGTTTGATGAACTATCATCATACATTGGTAACTTCTTAGAGCTGAAATCATAATTTTCACCAGTGTCAGGTCTTTCATCCCCAATATCAGTTTTAAGGTTTAATGAATTAGTATTAGAGTTAGGCAAGTTGTCTGGTTCATCTTTCAATATATTCATTTCAGATTCAGAAGTTGAGACTTCTGCACCAGAATGACCGTTGTTTACATCTTTAAAACAAGAAGCTATGTTAGAATCAAACTCAGATTCAGGTGAGATAAGTGAACTCAAACTTCCAGGAGCAACTGATGTAACAGTTAATGAGGAATCAGATTGGAAATCTTCTTGCAAGGAAACAACATCATTGACATCGTTATTGCTGGATGAAGATTCAACATCATTTTCTGCTAACTCATCAACATCAACACTGTCACCAACTCTGTTTTTGTTGAGAGTTTCTTCATTTTCTGTACATGAAGAAGAGTCCTCTTGGTTACCTGTTTTACCAGTGCGAGTTTCATCATCTGCATTCATAATGTTCTCTTCCTTTCCATCTTCACCAAGCTTATCATTTCCTGTATCAGAGACCAACAATAATTCTTGCTGCGTACTTAAGGCCTCCATTTGCGGCTTTTGTCCTATGAATTATAATATACAGATAAGAACACAGATCAACTATAATTGTTGTAAGAAACATAAGAAAGCAAAATTAGATTAAAGAATTAGGGACAGTAAAGAAGAGTATCTATACAAAGCCAAAGAAAAGTTTACAAATAAAAGGAAAACATTCCTCTAGTCACTCTCTCAACTACTTCAACATCAAGTTCGTTATAGCTGCATTATACAAGAAAACTACTTACTGGAACTGTTCTGCTTGTTTATGGACCATGCTGCAAAGGTGATTCCAGAGAGAAGGATGAATCCAGTAATTCCAATCCCCACAAATCCTGAAAGAAACTAATTCAAAACCATTACTGAATAACTGATGTAGGAAATCTCAAAACAAAAAGAGCATTCAAGCACACAAGTTTAAAAATTCTAAAACCATATAAATGTCAAAATGTCAAAATGAAAATGTTTAAATTGATTCTAGGAACTAAGTTATGCCACTAAACATCATTACACGCATAACTAATCCACACTTCAAGAACAAAAGGACCCTCCACATGGAATTGAAATCCACCATGTCATCAGAACCACATTAACAGCAAAATAGTGTCTTATCATATAGAACTAAGATAACGGCAACGCAATCCAACATGGGGCGAGAAGAATTTCCCAAATAATTCAAATCCTGAATTGCCGGCTCTCCTCCAAAAAGAACAAGGAAAAAAAAGAAGAAGAAAAAAACTCAAGATAATAGAAAACAACAGCTCCACAAGATATTAAGCTTCTCGTTTTCCCCTTCTACTCAGCAATCAAACAGACATCACCAAGAAAAATCGTAAAATCATGAGGAAAATTTGAGAAGTGCAGTAAGTACCTCCAACCCACTTCTTTCTCCACAAGTCCAAAACATCCTCCTGGGAATCCGATTCCGACCACCCAGAGAATCCATCAGCCGTCGACTCCGATCCAGCAAAACAAACTCCTGTGCAACCCAGTCCATTTCCTCTCTCGACTCTGGCGCCATTATAAACAATAGGGTGACAAATTACCCGGAGTCGAGGATCCAATTTCCTGAGTCTCGCCCGAACAAGAACTGAAGGGAATTTGCCACAATTCTTGCAATTGAGAGCGAGACGAAGCTGGAGAGAGCTGGGAGAACACGTGGAAGGAGTGGAAGCCATGAAAAATCCTACTCCAATAAGCAGATTGAGTAGGGTTTACAATCAAATGAAGAAGAAGAATGAACAGAAGGGGTTTGAATTCGGGTATCTATTGCGGATAATTGAAGCTTGAAATTGCAAAAATGAAAATTTTAGGTTGAATTACAGAAAAGTATGAAGTAAAATGTGAAGGGTTAAAGGGTCGAAGAAAGGGACGACTTTTTACTTTTCTTTCTATCCGAATGGAAAAAGATGGATGTTTTATTTGATGTTCCAACTGGAAGCTCGAAAAAGACAAATTAATTGGATTTTTTTTTTTGGGGGGGGGGTTAAAATTAGTAAAATCAGGGTGTTTTCTTTGTTCGTGCAGTCAATTTTATACTTCATAATATGATCACAAACATCCTTTCATAATTAATTGGAAATGTGTTTTCTTAACATTAATTAAATCCGGAGATTTTGTTTCAATGTTTGGTCGACTTATACTTAGTGATGTGAGTTGAATATTAACTTATTGAACCATTTTTAGGTTGACAATAGGTGGTTTAAAAAGAGGAAGAAAATTCCATTCCACCCCTACTAGAAAAATTATATTTTTATTTGGGTTAAAATTGTGAAATTACCATTTAGAGTTACCAATTCAAAAGTCGAGTAAATGAGAAAGAAAGGGTAAAGTAATTTTATTGACTTCTCTTCAAATATACATACATGTAAATAATGTAAATAATGAAAAATTACAAAATATAAAAAATATATATATATAACATAATATGATTATACCTAATATTTCCTGTAAACCCCGAACCTTATTTTTCCTACTTAAGTATGATAATTAGTATGTTAATTAAAATTAAGTAAAAGCCAATATTATGTTTGTAGGGAAGCCTAAAGATGGTTAAAAAGAAGGAAAAGTTCTAAATCTTGAGAAACAAGGTTCTCGAGTAGTAAGGTATTAATGACACTTAGTAAGAAAAATTAGGCTAAGTGTGGAAGCTAGATGCGCCATGCGTTGAAGGTTGTTGAACTGTGCGGCAACCTTGTGTCTTAAGGTTAGTTGAGTGCATGATGGCTGTAAGGCATGGAGTGAGTGATTAAATGTTGGTCGTGAGTTACCATGCGATAGGCGTGGGCAATGCGCCAACCAAAGCCCATGTGAGGTTAGAGGGGCAAGGATGCGCGCGGCATGGCAAGGGCGTCTAGGCGATAGGGCTACAATGTGCGTTGGCTAGGTGAGGCTGCATGCATTGACCGGATGAGTTATGTGGGCAGACAGAACCGTGAGGTGGTCACAAGCCCAAGTGATGTGCGCAAAAGACACCAAGGTATGCATTAACTAGTCGGTTGTGCGCTGAAGTATTACCATGCGTTGGTAAGTGATTGAATATTAGGCTTTCCGTTGAGGGTGTGCGTTGGTTAAGGGGATGTGCCATTCAATGGTAAGAAAATGGTGAGCCATGTGTTGGTTTAAGAGGTGATCACAGCTTAACCACCAACTTGAGTGGGCCAGCTGTCAAGGTTAGGAGAACTAAACCCACTTAGTAAGTGAGTTGTCAACCTAAGAATGATTTGTGGGCATACAGTCTCAGCTACATAAAGGAAGGTCTCAGTTTAAAGGGTTAGTTTGAGCAAAATACTCGTGCTATTGAGGTGATTTCAATGCCATTTGAATGAGGGTTGAGTATAGTTAAAGCTCCAAGGCTGCCGAAAGGAATCTCCTATGGATTCAAGCTGAAATCTAAAGAAAACTTCAAGAAGGTCAAGCTCTCGGATGAATCTAGGTCAGTGGTGAAATTTGAAGTTTTCTAGCCGAACCAAGAAGAATTCAGAGCTCAAACTTTAAGGTAAGCAAGCTAAGATGTTTTTAAACAAGTTTGTAAAAGGAAGTTTTCTAAGACAAGGCCTGAAAAATTAGTTATTCGAGCTCAAATTGTAATATGGAATTTTGGTTAAACAAGTAGGCAGCTGCAACCGTTGAGCAAGCAAGCAGCTCAACCCAGGCAGGTGCGGGCGCACGCGAAGGGCAGGTTAAGCGCAAGGCATATGCTGGGCTGGGCATAAGGATGTGTTGGTATCCGTTAGACCATGCAAACGTGTCTTGAAGCCGTGATCACAAGGGGGGGCGTTGTGTGGGTTATAGGTTGTGCGCAGGTTGCGAGTGAGGCTACACAAGCAAGTGTGTGAGGCCCTGAGCGCAAGGTTGCGTTGGGTATGCATTGGCACACGGTTGAGTAAATGCATGGGCCATGTGTTGGCACATGATTTGATGATTGTTGGCCACGTAGGCTAGTACCATCGTTGGCACAAGGATTTTCTAAGTGTTGAACGCATAAGGGAGGTATGCGTTGAGCTAAAATGTGAAGTTTTAAGTTAAATGTTAAATTGCTTTATGTAAGTTAGTATCACAAGGAGACCATGAGTTTTGGCTAAACATGTTATTTATGTCCACATGATTAACACCAATAAGAAAAGCTTATCAATCCTAGGAGGAACACTCAAGGCTGTGAGTGACAAAAATTAAGTGTTTTCTAAATGTTTTAGTAAACTCATGTTTTACTTAAAGTTCAAACTCATGATAGCTTATTTTTAAAGAATGTTACCAAAAAAATAGCTCTTTTAATGCATGTCTATCTTTAAGAAGTTTGTTAAAGCATGTTTGAGTATTTATGCTCTTAATGCTCATGATGCATGCGTTAGAAATCATGTTTATATGTTGAAGATGTCAAGCTTATGTTTCATGATATTATGCCTTCAAGGGTACATATTTTTAATGAATAAGTTTTATGTTGATTAAGTTAAGCTTGATACTGAAGGACTTGAAAAGGTATCTGAGCAATAGTACCTAAAATATGACAATACGTAATCGTTTCCACGTGCACGTAGGTAGAGTTGACGTTGGTTGTGTTGAGAATACTCCACACCAACTAAGGATCAGACTAAGCTATGTTTTAAGCTATGTTATGTTTTGAAAGTTTTAAGTATGAGTTTGCGGTAGTTTTCAGCTTTAAGCATGATGTTTATGATTTATTAGTCACTCATTGGGCTAGTAGCTCACTCATTTTAAATGTTTTTTCCTTCCCAGGTAATGGTCAATTCCTCAGAGTTTAACCGCACTGCTGCTTCACCACTCAAAGACTCCAGTTTAAAGAGAAGTTTTAGGTGTTTACTTGTTAATATTTGTACATAAGTGTTGTTCATGTTAGGGACAAAGCTAAGATGTTGGGATCTACTAAACTCTGTATCTGTTAATGATGTAAATATGTTGTGTGCTTAACCCTGGTTGTGTTATTTGAGATTAAGTACCTTAAACTATTATTTATGTATTCTAGGGATTTCTAAGCAGGTTAAGGATGTAGGTTAGACAGTAAGTGCCACAAAAGGGTTGGTAACTGTTGTCGTCATATTCTCTTATAGATTAAGAGGGTAATATGAGAGGGCGTGTGATATTTCCCCCTCAAGTTGTGTTGTACAAATTCAATATACCTAACTTAGATAATATTGAAACGCAGACCGAAGCTGGAAGTGCTTTAGTAAAAACATATGCTAGTTGATGTTCGTGTAAGTAAGAGCTTGAGAGAGCTATCAACAACTTTGTCTCTAATAGAATGACAGTCAAGCTCGATTAAAAGTATTATTGAAGACTTTTTTCAATAAAAGTGTTATTGAAATTGCATTATGTTATAAAATCCAATGAACGAATCCATGCTATAGTATGAATACTGTGACTTTATATAGAGACATAAAAGAGGATAGAGTTATAGTATATAGCCAAAAATGTCTATAAACATATGGATGAGATTGGGTACCTTGTCCTGAGAACACTATGGATGCGGCCTACTTTGTATACTAATACAAACGATGTGATCCCGAAATTGATCATGTGGAGATATACGATTAGGGGTATCCTATGCAAAAGAGTTTTTACATAAGACAGGACCATGAAATAGTCACTTTTCTTTATAACGACTGTTTAATATTAAAACTGACTATTTCAATTCGATGACCTAAGGTAACTCGATCTCAATCCCAAGCTAACTATGAACTCTTGTTTATTCAGGATTATCCTTTGATCTGCATAGGTGAGAGTAGTTCAACAACATTGCTCAACAAGCCTCCCATGTTCGGGATAAGACTGGATAAATAGCTGGGGACATAGTTCTGCAAGATGGAATTGTTGGGGTTAATGCCCTAAATCTCATAGGGTATATAGTTTGTAAACACTTGTATGAACAAACATTTTTTGATTTATGATATTTTATTCACTCCAGTCTATAAAAAATTTGATGTTTTAGTTGCATTAACCACAAACCAATAAACTAAGATCTATGGTTATCGTTGTAATTTAAATATGTATATGGAGACATATAAGTGGATCGTGTTTTAAGTGATAATCTAAATGGTTTGTAGTATATGGATAAGGAGGGATACCTTATCCTAGTGACACTGCGAGTATGACTCACTTTGTAGGTGTTACAAATGTTGTAAAGTGCTACAAAGGATCTGATCCTAATCATTCATGTATTAAACATTCGAGTGGGGATATTCTATACAAAGAAGTTTGTATGAGACCGAACCACGAAATATTTAGTCTCATTATATAACACCGTTCATAATTGAGACTTTCATTTCACTAGGATGACCATAATCCTGAGTGAGTTGTAAACTCCTACCTATGAGGGCGGTCCTTTGATTTGCATGGGTGAGAGTCACTAGATCGCTGACTCAACAAGCCTACCATTTTGGGAATTCGTCTGATTGGGGAGTTGGGAAATTAGCTACACAAGATGGAATTCACTCCTTCTCCGATGCAGGGGTAAGTAGATAAATTGCTCCCTTAAAGTCTGATTTTGAGTCTTGAACAATGTGGTGCCACACCCTCTCTTGCCTCGAGAGGGGTTTAGTCATAGTGTGATTATGATTTATTGTTCATTAGAGGAATCAATGATACTTAAGGAGTGAGATGTAACTACAAGGGTAAAACGGTAATTTGACCCAGTTGTACTTATGAGCGATTTGTGAATGGTCATCGTATTGTTGATTGGTTATATCTAATGGACATAGAAATATATCTGTAGTGCGAAGAATGCAGCTGTCGGTCTTTAATAGAGTGCCCGATAGTTAACGGATGGTGGATAATGTGATTAAAGAGTTTAGTCAGTTATTCACGTACTGTTGGAGCTTCAAGTTACAGGTTCATAAGGTCCCCTTGGTAGCTCAATGGACTCAAGTTGATAATCAGTTTTTGGGTTAATTTGAAATGCTCAAATTAATAAGAGGGAATTTGATTATATATGATATAATTAAATTGATTCAATTATATAATATAATTGATATAATGTATTTGATACATTATTGTTTGATTGGAGAAACTAGTATCTGAATATGATTCAAATATAATTTCTATGAATTAGATTCATAGTTATTAAATTTAATATAAATATGATTTATATTAAATGCCATAAAATAAAGAAAAAGAACTATGGTTTATATATTGTATATGATGCAATATTAAAACTATTAGTTATAAATATAATATGATAAGTTAGTTATCATATTTATTTATATTTAGTAATTATTTGATAATTAAAAATCTATTTCACTATAACTACCCTTAGTAGGTAGTTGTACGGTTTTATGGCAATTGTGGGATAAAATGAAATTTGATTTCAAAATCTAAAAGACGACTAATATTACACTATCGAGTTTACTAGACGATAGTTTGAGAGACTAAACGATCAAGTATCTAGTTTATACGATAAACTTCTTCTACACGATAGTTCATCGCTTATTCGATCATCTCCTCCTCCACTATAAATCCTCCCTCCAACCAAAATAAGTCAGAACCTACCACTCCTGGATTCTCACATCGAGAATACTAAGGTAATCTTGTGGTTGTATCCGATTGTTTGAAGATCGAGTTTTTACTTATTACTGTTTGAGGGAGATTGTCTTGCTCGTTGCGTTCGAGTTGTTCGTGTGTTGCTAAACGATCGAGGGATATACTTGAAGAAAGGTTTTTCAAAGGTATAGTTTCTCATCCTTTGTATTTAATTCAAAGCATGTTGTAATTTATGATTTAATGCATAATCTGTTTAAGTATAATTGTAAATATATGAGTTATTTCATAATGGAGTTTTGACGATCTGCTTTCGCTCATAGGTCCTCTATAATTAGAGTTCTTTTAGAACTATAATTAGAGTCCCTTCAAAAATTTACTTTGACCCGTTTTAGAGTTAGCAGATAGTTTGTTCCCTTAAGTACTGATTCCTGGTCTTGAACAAAGGGGTCCCGCCCTCTTATGGCCGAGATGGACGTGGTTTATAAGTTAGACTATAAACCAATGGTTCGATAGAGGATCAGTGGGAGCTTAAGCAGCAAGATGTATTTACAGGGGTAAAACTGTAATTTTGACTTAGCTGTAAAATACGAACGACCTGTGAAGGATCGACTTACTAATTATGGTTAAATCAAATGGACAGAAATATATCTATAGTGAAGAGAGTGTAACCATCGAGCTATAGTGGTATGTCTCGATGGTTAACGAATATTGATTAATTTGGGGTTAAAGTGTTTAACTAATTAATCTCAAATCATTGGAGCTCATGAACTGTAGGTCCATAAGGTCATTCTACTAGCTCGTAAAAGATTAAACCTTGGATTAGAAAATTGAGCGAAATTGAATTGTTCAAATTCAAAATTAGGGTTTGGAATTTGAAATGTTCAATTTCAATTTTAGGGTTTGGATAAATATATTCGATATAATTAATGTTTAAATTTATCGAAATTAAACGTAATTGGATAGTTTAAAATATTTAAATATTGATTACATGAATAGGGATTCATGTTTAAATTTATTAAATTAATATTTTATATTAAATAATTAATTAATTAATTAATTAAATTTTTAATTAGTTAATTAAAATTAAATCAATTTTTCATTTTTAAATTCAATTTTTAACACCTTGCCCACTATCTAAATGCTAATTAAAGTGTCAATTAGCTGATTAACTTAGTGCTTGCATGTATCAACTGATAAAAAGGTTTAATTTATGAATTTGAAGACTTATGCAACCAGTTTTCTACATAAATTGTGAAAAATTAATTTTTCACTCTTAACTCTCTTAAACCCATCTCAATTTTCTCAATTTTGAGTTTTCACCACTCAATCTAAGGTTGGAAATAGTAGAGAAGCTCCTCTTAGTGGTCTGCTAAGGATTTGAAGTGAATCTACAAAGGTATACACAAATGAAACTCTCTTTGTATTGAAACTATTTTAAGCATGCTTTTGAACTCAAATTAAGTGTAATTAGAGTGCTTAATGATTCTATTTGCTTCCACTTTATGCATGTTTATCTTATCAGTTTGGTGCGCTTGTGGAATATCATATTTGTAGCAAGATATACAACAATCTAAGTATCACAATATACAATAGATGGTTGAATACTAGGTATACCCAAATCATGAAGTAGAGAAGTTAACCGAACCAATTCACATGTTGTAGATGCAAGTGCCTTGTACTTTGCTTCAGTTGATGACCTTAACACATTGTTTACTTCTTTGATTTCCATGAAACAAGAGAATTTCCCATGAAAATATAAAAAACCTGAAGTAAACTTCCTTGTGTCAAGGCAAGATTCCCAATTCGAATAAGCGAATGCTCATAATTGAAAGGAATTTGTGGGCTAAATAAGAGTACCTTGACCTGGAGATGATTTTAGGTACCTTAGTAAAAAATGAGTTGCTATCGGATGAGATTTACATGGCCAAGCAACAAACTAACTAAGTTTGTTAATAACAAATACAATGTCAGGTCTTGATATGGTCAAATAGAGTAATCTTTCAATCAATCCTCTATATTCAGATGAATCAGAGAGCACATCCGCATCATAATTCTTAAATTTCACATGAAGATTCATTAGTACATAAATAAGTTTAGCACCAAGATGACCAGTATCTTCAAAAATTTGTAAAGTATAATGTCGTCGAGAAATAGAGATACCTTTAGAAGATATAACGAGTTCAAGTCCTAGGAAATACTTTAGAGGATCAAGATCTTTCAATTTGAAATGTTCATTCAATAAATGTTTGAGCTGATCAATGAGTTGCTTATTAACACTAGTGATGACAATGTCATCCATATACACCAACAAAGCTATAAAAGTATCTCCAAATCCTCGAACAAACAAAGAATAGTCTGCCTTTTATTGTTGAAATCAAGGGAGACTAAAGCATTAGAGAACTTTTCAAACCACTGACGAGAAGCTTGCTTCAAACCATAAATCGACTTCTTTAATCTACGAACAAGTTTTCCATTGTTAATAGACACACAAGCCTGATATCCAAGTGGTAAGTCCATGTAAACTTCTTGAAATAAGTCATCATGGAGAAAAACATTATTGACATCTTACTAAAGGAGGGCCAATTGTAAGAGACTGCCAATGTGAGGAGAACTCGAACAGTGACTAGCTTTGCAACGGGGAAAAAAGTTTCAATGAAGTATAATTCTTCCTGTTGAGTGTAATCCCTTTTCTATGAGGCAAGCTTTATACCTCCCAATAGATCCATTTGCACGATGTTAATTTTTATAAATCCATTTGCAACCAATGTTGTGCTTCATTGGAGGCTAAGGAACATCCCAAGTGTGATTTTCTTCCATGGGTTGGAGTTCAAGGCACATGGCTTATTTTCAATGGTCATAAGGGACAACTTGATGATAGAATTGAGGCTTATAGTTAAATGCTATGGTCAAGGAGAGGGTTCTAAATTCAGGTGAAAGCTGATCATTTGATAGGATAGAATGAAGGAGATACTGAGTTGGAGAAAAGAGTAATGAAGCACCAAGGTAAAACTACAATAATAGTTTTGTAAGTAGGAAGGGGGCTTGATAGATCGTAATGTTCTATGAAGGGGAGGTTGTGAAGGATTTGAATGGTGTGAAACATATAAAGAGTTTGAAAGTCATGAAAAAGAGGGATCATTTTGAGAAATGGGGGGAGAATGATCAGGATTATTAGAGGAGGATTTGGTGGAATTACTAAAGTAGGTAGGGTATTTGAAAGGATGGGGTTCAAATTTTGGGAAGAGGAATTGGTGATTTCAATGTTGATGGGATTGTTCAAAGGTGAAGATATTGAGATAGGATTTGGTGAAGTGTCCAATGGGTAATGGGGAGGATGAGTTGGGATGTCAATGTCAAAAGTTTTTGGTAGTACTAGAATGGGGACAAAGTCAACAGTTTCATATTCCAATGTAACTTTATGAAAAGGGAAAATGTTCTCATGGAAAATCACATCTCTAAAGATGAAAAAAAATGGTTGTTGGCAATATCAAATAGCTTATAAACCTTCATGCCTAATGGATAACCAATGAAAATAGCTGGTGTAGCCCTTGGAGAGAATTTTGAACGACCATTGAACAAAGTTGATGCAAAACACAAGCAACCAAAGGTTTTTAGTATTGAGTAATCTGCCACTTGAGAGTATACTAATTCATATAAGTTTTCTACTTGAAAATAGGACAAGGTATCTGGTTAATGAGATGCATTGTTGTTAAGACATATTCATTATAGAAATGTAGAGGGACTTAAGACTGGAAAAATAATGCTCTAGCAATATTCAGGATATGTTGATGTTTCCTCTCTACTACAAAGTCCTATTCTAGTATTCCCACATAAGAAAATTGATGCACAACTCCTTTTTGTAGAAAGAATTCAATAAATTCTAATGAAAAACTTTAATTTTCTTACTATACTGAGTTTCAACATATTCAAAAAAACTGGGGTACAATATGCAATACATAAGATTTGTTCTTCCGCATAAAGACCCAAGTGAATCTGTTATGATCATCAACTAAAATAAGAAAGTACTTGTCGAATATGGAAAATCTCCTCTTACCTTGTACATATGATTTTATTCCCTGTAATTTGGGTTTACTTTTATTCTTTCCATATGTACATTTTTTGACTGTTATAAGTTTTTCCATAATTAGCTATCATAGTTGTATATATAAAGGATACACCCTCTTGTAAAAACATCACAAGAAATATAGAAAAAGTTTTGTATTGTAACATGGTATCAGAGCCAACTCTATTAATCTTTTCTATAGGTTTCACGTCTGAAACCCTAAAAAAGAAAACAGAAAATCTCAAACATACCTAGTAGCTGGAATCAGTGCACCAGAAGAAACCTCCATCGATTCCTTGTGTGAAGCTTCACATCCGAAGAAAAATGCATCAAACCTAGCCATCAATCTGAAAATCTGAAGAACAAAGTCTTCGACCGACGAAACACAGCCAAAACATAGTCTTCGACTGACGACCAAGAACATGTTCTTCAACCGGAAGTCATCGATCGATGACCAAGAATACGTGGGTGCTGATTCCCAAAATCTCATCTCCGATCGTGAAGATTTTTGGACCATGGGTGGAAAATGAAATCGCGGCAGTCATAATCATCGACAAAACCTCGAGTTAACGGGTTAAGTTGCGTCAAGTCGTGCGAACGAAGTTGGGCCAAAACTGGGTCAACGTCTTCTGGGTCGGATCGGGTCAACGGAACCTCGAGTGAATGGGTTAAAATTGCACCGGGCCACATGAACGAAGTCGGGTCGAACCGAGTCTGAGTCTTCTAGGTTGGATCGTGTGAAATCACAGGTCTGGACAAATTTTGATCAGTTTTTTATTTTTTTTGTTTTTGTTTTCCTATTTCTTGCTTAATTAATTATTTTGCCAATCAACAATTTTTTTTATGGCATCCATAAATTCTAACAATACTGAAGGGACCGTACTTCCAATTACTAATCACAAATTAAATGGAAGGAATTACCTACATTGGTCACAATCAGTTATGATGTTCATATGTGGAAAAGGAAAGGAAGATTACCTATCAAGCAAAAATCCTATCCCAGACCAAGTTGATCAAAGATACAAGAAATGGAAAGCAGAAAATAATATGGTTATGTCATGGCTAATCAACTCCATGACGACAGAGATTGGTGAAGGTTTTTTTTACTCTTCTCAACTGCAAGCGAAATCTGGGAAGCAGCTCGTGAAACTTATTCTGACTAAGAAAATATTGCAAAGTCATTTGAAATTGAAGGCAAAATTCATGAGCTACGACAAGGGGATATGCAAGTCACTCACTATTTTACTCAACTATCTCGACTTGTTCAAATTTTTGCTTGGCCTTAATAAAGAACTCGATGAAGTACATGGTAGAATCTTAGCTATTAAACCATTACCTAACATCAAAGAAATTTTTGCAAAAGTGAGAGAAGAAAGCAGGAAGAAACTAATGTTAGGAGTGACTGCCAGTTCAAAATCTGAAGGATCAGCCTTACTTGCTCAAAACCTCGGTAATGAGGTACATACAAATACTCATGATAACCATTACAATCGAAACCAGAACTACACAGGAAATGAGAATCGGCAACAAAAACCAAGACCATGGTGTGAATACTGTAAAAAACCAGGACACACTAAAAAAGTGTGTTGGGATATTCATGGAAAACCTCCAGATTGGAAGCCCATCAAAGGTGCAAGAGACAGACGTGGAAAGGCCTATTAAACAAGTACATCATCAGAATGTAACGTCAACCCTGAATATAATGTGTTTACTAAGGAGCAGTTGGACCTTCTCTAAAAACTATTCGGTTAACCAAAACCTACTAAAAAAAATCAAAAACCAGCGTAGCAACAATGGCACAATCAGGTAACTTTCTTTGGCCCCTTAATGCAACCAAAGAAAATTGTAGTACTTGGATTATTGACTCTGGTGCATCAAACACATGACAGATAACATCTCACTTTACACATACTGTAACAATCAAATTACTGTAAAGATTGCCGATGGTACCTATTCTAAAGTAATGGGAATTGACAATATGTTTGTATCTAAAGATCTAGTATTAGAGAATGTGTTGCATGTCCCAAATCTTAAATGCAATCTTCTTTCCATAAGCAAACTAAAATTTATGAAAAACTACAGTGAAACTTTTTACTCATATAATTGCATATTTCAGGATTTGAATTCGGGGAAGATGATTGGCAATGCTAAGGAAACCTCAGGTCTCTACATACTAGCCACAAGTCAAGAAGTTAGGTCTTAGCAAATCTCATTTTATTTCTAAAGACTATTATGATAGTACATCTAGTACATCTAATTTTATTGTCTCTAAAGATAATTATGTTAGTACATCTACTTTTGTTGCTTCTAAAGACAATTATGATAGTACAATAATGTTATGGCATAATCGTTTAGGACATCCCAATTTTCTATATTTGAAACGAATGTTTCCAGATATTTTCAATAAAAGTTCTCAAGTGTTTCAATGTGAGTCTTGTGAAATGGCAAAGTTGGCTTGATCCTCATATCCGGTAAGTGCATATAAACCCTCTTATCCCTTTTCTATGATGCATAGTGATGTTTGGGGACCTAGTAGAGTTCATAATGTAACAGGAGCTAAATGGTTTGTTTCATTTATCGACGATCACACTAGACTTACTTGGGTGTTTTTAATGAAAGAAAAATCTGAAGTTACTTCCATATTCCAGAATCTGTTTGTCATGATTCTCAATCTCTTTAGCACGAAAATCCAAATCCTTCACACTGACAATGCTAAGGATTATCTTAACATTTCCTTGAAAAATTTTCTAAATGAAAAAGATATTGGCCACATGAGTACATGTCCTAACACTCCCCAGCAAAATGGAATTGCGGAGAGAAAAAACAGACATCTCCTAGAAGTTTCTAGAGCTTTAATGTGTCAAGCTAACACCTCCAACATTTTTTTGGAGAGAAGCGGTTCTAACCACCACCTACCTTATTAGTAGAATGCCCTCTCGAATATTAGGCTTCAAAACTCCCTTACAAAAACTTAAGGAAGTATTTTCACATGATAGATAATTTTCTCAAGTCCCTTTAAAAATATTTGGTTGCACAGTTTTTGTCCAAGATCATAAACCCAATAAGAGTAAGTTAGATCCTAAGGCAATAAAATGCTTCTTTCTCGGTTATGCTCCAAGCCAAAAGGGATACAAATGCTACTCACCAACTACAAAAAGGTTCTATACATCCATTGATGCAACCTTCTTTGAAACCCAACCTTACTTCAAAAAGCAAGACACCATTGAACCTTCCACCCTCATAGAAAACGAAAAACGAAGGAAACCAAAAACTAGATATCATTGAAAAGAGTGCTCCGTATGTTCCTTATATACATGAAATAGATATTCTCAATCAAGGCCCACTAGAAAGTAAGAAATATCCTATAGTCTATACTAGAAGGAAGAACACCTTTGAACATGCACCAGTACTCAATCAAAACCCAACCGAAATACAAGAAAATCATGTCTCCAACTCCACAGCTGAAATACTTACTGAAGACATTGATCTTCCTATTGCAAAACAGAAAGGGGTAAGAATCTGTACGATGCATCCCATCCAAAACTACCTGTCCTACAAAAACCCCTCTCCCTAGTTTAAAGCATTCACAACTACACTATCCCAAGTTTACATTCCGAACAATGTCTATGAAGCCCTCAAGGACATTAATAGGAAGCAAGCTGTATTAGACGAAATAAAGGCCTTGGAAAAGAACCATACATAAGAAATAACAGACATACCTCCAAGAAAGAAAACAGTAGGATGCAAATGGATTTTCACCATCAAGTACAAGGCTAATGGAGAAATAGAGAGGTTCAAAGCTAGACTCGTCGCTAAAGGATTCACCCAATCCTATGGCATTGACTATTAAGAAACATTTGCCTTGGTGGAAAAATTAAATACTATTCGTGTTCTGTTTTCCCTAGCTGTGAATAATGATTGGATTCTTCACCAATTAGACATAATGCATTCCTTAATGGAGATTTAGAAGAAGTGTATATGGATATATCGGCCAGTGTAGAATCTACTCAAACCATAAATAAGGTATACAAACTAAAAAAATCCCTATATGGCCTAAAACAATCCCCTAGGGCGTGGTTTGATAAATTCTCAAGAGTGGTAAAGGAAAACGGGTACTCACAATGTCAATCTGACCATACTCTCTTCGTCAAACATTCTTGGACAAGTAAAATAGCAATTATCATTGTCTATGTAGATGACATTATCCTTACTGGAGACCATGAAGAAGAAATAAGAAATCTAAAATTTCTCTTAGCCAAGGAATTCAAAGTAAAAGACTTAGGCAACCTTAAATACTTCCTAGGAATGGAAGTGGCCTGCTCAAAAACAGGCTTAAGCATTTCTCAAAGAAAATATGTCCTTGACCTATTAAAGGAAACTGGAATGCTTGGATGCAAGCCTGCTAATACTCCAATTGACACAAACAATCACATAATCAAAGAAAAAAATCACAAACTGGTTAACAAAGAACAGTATCAAAGGCTAGCTGGAAAATTGATTTACCTAACTCACACAAGACATGATATCTGTTTTGTAGTTAGCTTTGTAAGTCAATTTATGAACAGTTCAACAAAAGACAATATGCAAGCTGTATACAGAATACTCAGGTACTTGAAAGGAACTCCAGAAGAGGGATTATACTTCAAGAAATCTAAGAGAAGAAACATCGAAATCTTCACAGATGCCGATTGGGCAAGCTCAAAAATAGACAGAAGGTCAACTTTCGGATATTGCACCTTTGTTTGGGGAAATTTAGTCACCTGGTGAAGTAAGAAACAATCTGTAGTATCCAGAAGCAGTGCTGAAGCAGAACTAAGAGCTCTAGCTCAAGGAATATGTGAAGGAACGTGGCTCAAAAGCATTCTATCTGAACTTAAAATCAAATTAGAAGAGCCAATGGAGGTACACTGTGATAATCAAGCTACTATCAATATCGCCAAAGACCCAGTCCATCATGATCGCATAAAACATGTGGACATTGATCGGCACTTTATTAAAGAAAAAATTGAAAAGAAAAGCATCTCACTCAACTACATACCTACCAAAAGACAAATTGCTAACATACTAACAAAGGCCCTTTTCAAAAATATGTTTGAAGACTTAAAAATCAAGCTGGGCTTAATCAACATATATTGCCCAGCTTGAGGGGAGTGTTGAATATGGAAAATCTCCTCTTACTTTGTACATATGATTTTATTCCCTGTAATTTGGGTTTACTTTTATTCTTTCCATATGTACATTTTTTTACTGTTATAAGTTTTTCCATAATTAGCTATCATGGTTGTATATATAAGGGATGCTCTCTCTTGTAAAAACATCACAAGAAATATAGAAAAAGTTCTGTATTGCAACAGTACTTATGACAAGCATATGAACTATTGAAAAGTGACCCCAAATATCAACATGTAACAGGTAAAAAACAACAGGAGATCTATGATCATGAGACTCAAAAGAAAGTCTCTCTGTTTAGATATATCACAAGGATATGCATTATATAGTAATGAAGAGTCAATCAATAAAACATCTTTAAGAGCAGATAAACGAGAAATGGAAGAATGTCCAAGCCTGGAATGCCAAATGGTAGATGATGCGTAAAACAACATTAACAGAAGCATTGGGTACAGAATCAACAACTTAATATGGTTGCTTAAGGATGTATAAGTCATCACGTACCTGCCCCTGCCAATCATCTTTAAAGTTGGCTTTTCCTTAATATCATAGAAATTAGTACAGAATCTCACGGACAAAGTATAATCAGACATCAAAACACAGACGAAGAGCAGGTTATACTGAAATTATGGTACATAAAGGGCATGATACAATCTAATGGATAAAAGAAGAGCAATTGTCCCAGCAAAATGCATTGGAATGCGTGCATTATTAGGAAGAACAACAGAGCAAGGGGCTTCAAATCAATAAACAGATGCTTTTGAAAACGTGTGGAAGCACCAGAATCAACAATCCAGTCATCAATAGAGGTGGATGTAGAGCAAATACCTACCATATGTATGATAGAATCAACATCATTCTTCACTGCAACAAGTTTGGATTGAAACATCGTGAGGATATTATGACATTGAGTAAGAGTATCTTTGATCAAAGCAAACGTCAAAGTAGGTGTTCCATAGACATATTCGTTGGTGTTGTTGGTAGAAGCATGATTAGGAGTTGGAGCTTTATGAACTTGATTATTTGACCTGCCCTTCTAACGATATCCAGGAGGATATCCATGTAATATGTAGCACTTGTCAATGGTATGGGCAAAGATATTGCAATAAGTGCAAAGACTTTGGACAAATCAAAGACTAGAAGGTTGCATATTAACTGAATGAACTATTTTTAGAAGGTTGATATATATATATCATTTTTTTAGCACTAATTCCAAACAAATGCTTATTGTGTTTCACTTGATCTAGGAGCAACATTTTCACTGAGCAGTAAACACCTCTCAACAAAATTGATCTTGGAGTTCCCCTAAGGAAGTTAAGCCGGCCATGGCTGCTGCTTTTACGAGCAACTGTAGACCCATCAACTTATGGTTAACCTGGCTTTGAGACCATGGTAGCATGAATTAGCTTACATTCTTCAGTTTCATAGACTACCAAAGCCATAAAAAAAAGTGGATTTTTTTTTTATCCGTCTAATTTCAGCAATGAAACATACCTAAAAAACACAATTGAGAAACAAGAAAAGATTAATACATTTTTTACTAGGCAGTTCATACTTAAAATTGCTGGATCTCTTCCATGTTCAACGAGGCATCTCAACTATAGCAAATAAAATTGTGAATACAAAAGTTCCCGAATTTTATAATAATCCTCACATAAGGGCCCTTCAATGACAACTTGATGTGTGCCAGAACCACCACCCTGCATAAATTGAATGTACTATATTTAATGTTTATGCTTAGAAGCAAGGCATGAAAATGGTATTAGCCAAACAAAACCATCACAAGCAAATATGCAATTCGTTTTTGGTATGAAGCTGAAACATGGTTCAAATTCGACAAGCAATATTAAGGGCATATTTGGATAGACCAGAGGAAAAAAATATTTTTCAGAAAAGTCATTTTTATTTAAACTCTTTTGATTAAAAAATTGTTTAAAATACACTTAGAAAGTGTTTCAGAAGCTATTTTGAGTAATTGGCGGGCACTTCAATTTTTTCCAAAATTGAACACTTGAATTTTTGTTTATTTTCCATTTTCTTGAAAGTTCTCACCTTTTGACTTGCATCTGTAACCTTGCGTAGGGTGACATACTCGCCACATCTCAAAGCACCCCCAGCAAATTCAACCTGCAATGCATATAGGACGACAATATCGTTCATTTTTCTTACTAAATTGTATATTTAGTGTCTATAAATGTCAAAAAGGAGCTATTTGTTTCCTTCCCTTGGGAGGTCCATAAGCAAAGGTACCTGTATTCCCTTGCTGGCAAGAAATTGTTTGAAGTCAGCCATTTTTAAATCACCAACAAGAACAGATTTATGAGGCGAAGCAGCCTTTGAGAGGGGAAGCAAAGATAACGTTTCATTCTCGGTCTTCCCTACTTCAGCATCAAGCCAAGCGATTTCATAATCTCCTAGCTGTATTTGAAATTACGTTAGATATCATAGGGAAGACTGCTTGTACTAATACAAAATACAAGCTGATTTTGAGAGGAAATTTGCTTGGATGTCCAAAAGCTTTACCTTCTTAAACAGCACATTACTCATCAGCTTCTCTGAAAGTTGTACCTGAAATTCAAGAATTGGAGATTTTCTTAGTCTCAGTATATGAAATGATAACCTGAAAAGGAAATGAAGAGTGCCGACTATACCTTATATGCACACAAATCAGAAGTAACATCAATCGTTTCTTCAATTTGGGGGGCATAGACATGGGGACAGACATTTTTAAGGCAATGTTGCTTAAGATGCTCAGTGGCCTCTGCGGTTCCATGCACCAAAACCTTCAAATAACAATGTAAATAACTAGGCAAAATCAAACGGTCGAATTGTTGATTAAAGTAGTTTTTGTGGTAAAATGAACAATGTCTAGTGAAAAAGCAAAAAGCTATCGCAAGTACATGGGATGTGGAAATTTAAAAATCCGACCAACTCAAAGAAAATTTTTCAGAGTTCACCAACTTAGCTTAGCTAAACAGAACTTTCTTCCTACAAGCTATAGTTACAAAGGCACAAGCTTATTCATACACAACGCAAGTGCAGTTGTAAGAAAACACCATACAAGCTTCAAGGGAGCAACGTGGGAGAGTATTGATTTAATTGATCTCCCATCTGAACGGCCTTCAAAATCCATGTAATGCAATGAGCATTTAACTTGGACCTGGAATGGGAAATTGCAGAAACATTTATTGCTTCGGTCAATAGATAAATAACTTGATCGTATCATCAAATTGAACATGGGAACAAAGATGATTAACGGAAAGCATAAAATTCAGCACTTGAAAAAAAATGTGATTGATCAGGAAATATATATATATGGGTGACAAATACACAATCGTGTGACTTCAGCCAACCAATATAAACCTTAACAAAAATTTAAGAAGGTCAACTTACTGTCAATTCGTTAGATACAACTTTCGAAGGCTTCATATCCAGAATCAAGTTAGCAGCAGTTTCATCTAGTTTTCCATCCACGTCCCCACCAGCCTGTAAGCATGATTCTTGTAAATAAGCAATCCATCCAAAATGACAAATGACGAAGGGCATACAATTCAGTTTCATCCACAATGAAAAATGCTGGTTTCTCATCAATATCAATAATAACAGAACAACCCCCACCCACCAAAAGGAGGGGGAGAAAAAAAAATGGCTTCTCAACCAACCATAAGATAAAGAAAAGAAAAGGAAAAGAATCCCATTCTCAAAACAACCCAAACAGGATATTGCATTCCAAATGTTAATTAACAAAATATTTTTTATATTTTTCTATTTTCAAAACAAAACAAATCAGTTTCCTAAGTTTTACCACAAGAAAGACTTTCTATAAGAACCCACAACCTATCAACAATTTAACATTTCATTTCAATCAAATTATCTTACATGCATCGCTGCTTGGTCCATGTCTTCATCCTTAATTACATAATCGTCAGGATTGATTACTTCACCAAAGTCATCCCACGTGGAGGTGTTTTCATAAAAGGGAAACATTGGAGCAACGCTGGTTAAAGGAGGAACAAAACCATCAATTAATATGTCTCTGAACGCACCTCCATGTGAACCCCCTACTGCAAGATACAATCAGACAACCAATCAATTCCACTAAAAATTATTAAAACATATGTTAAGGAAATTTCAATTAAAAAGAATAATGATAAATAAATAAACAAACTTTTATAGGCATGTATGGAGAATTGCCACAATAATTACTAAACGCCCATTAGCCAAAATACGAAGAAATGCAGGGAGATTTTACAATAAAGTGAAAAAATGGAAATTGATTCAAAGCAAATAAAAAATCACAGATCATTTGAAGATTGTAGTGAAGATAAGGATCCTCTTTTCTAGTGTCACTGAAATGCATGTATGTTCAGAGGACTGAGAAAAGATAATGAGACCTTAATAAAATACCCGGTATTGTCCAAGCAATAGAGAGACCCTAAGTTATAGATGGGCCTCGGGAAAATTATAGCATTTCTACACCATGTTAAAGAATACAATCTTCTCCATTAGCATTTAAAGCTAACCAAAAAAAATCGAAGTAGAAACCTGATCCATCAGAGCAGCAAGTAATAACTCGGTGTTCTGTGTTTCCATGATAGAGTTTGGAAAAATATTTTGCTAAATATTTATGTAACCAAATTAACAAAATCCCACTTTCACTTAAAATATATTTTCCAATTCATGTAGATAGAAAGGATGTTCATAACTTCCTTACTGAAGAAAATTTGCACGTGTCTAGAAAACTGCAGTTATCAATCATCATACCATCTGGTGCTACATTACTGCTAGCATCAATGATCATTGGATCACCAGCATCATTATCAGTTCCATGAGATGCTTTAGATTGTTCCTCCTTAAGCAAACTAGCCTTAAGAGCTTCCTCCTTTTTCCTGTTTTGCTCTTCTTCATAAGCAATAAGCTCATCTCCAGTCAAAGGGACTCTCTTAGACACAGTTACCTTAACAGCTTTGGGAGGTGGATCTGCTTGAAGCATGCGGGCCAAAGTGCCAAACTACATTTTCCAACTGATGGGGTTATGCATTCACAATATAGTAGAAGTTATAAGAGTTTAAAGAAGCATGCAGTTGAGCAAGTACATACAGAAGGTGAAAAAAGAAAGAAAGGAAAAAATACTGCTTCAACTTCCAAGCACAGTCATATCAGGACATGCTCAAGACACCAAGAGTATACTTAAGACTACCAATGAATCACTGACTATTGTTAGAAAAACTATCTACTAGAAAATTGAAGCAAAAGGAGATTAAACATATCCTAGAACAATAAACAAAGAAACTTTCAATACGATTAAATGTGTT
Organism: Benincasa hispida; assembly: GCF_027475165.1. Taxonomy (NCBI): domain Eukaryota; kingdom Viridiplantae; phylum Streptophyta; class Magnoliopsida; order Cucurbitales; family Cucurbitaceae; genus Benincasa; species Benincasa hispida. Next base: position 29,730,858 of record NC_143478.1, read on the forward strand.
TTAATTTTCTATGAAGAACCTCTATTCCTATGGAATATATTTGAAAAATGGTAACAAAGATGGATCGAACGCATTTATGCAACTGTAACAAATAAATTTTGGACAACAGTTACTAAGTTCCAAGTGAAGATAAATAGAAAATCAAACAGGAAAAATCATTAGAGTCTGGAGTGCTAATCAAGTAAACAAGTTACTAAAAATACCTGGCCTCTTTCAGAAAAAAGGACGAGGTTTTTGGCATCCATTGCCCAGTCAACAAAAATGTCATGTGAGTAACCAGCTTCCAAACTAGCCATTGATGCTAGAACCACCTATAAGAGACCCCACATGAACGCCAATTCAATTGAACCTCAAGCAAAAGGAGGCAAATGTTAAGCAAAATTAACAATTTGTGGCAATGAACCTTTGGACCATCTGGAGCATTATCAAGTTCACTTTTGTTGATTAGAAGGGTAACATGCCTGCAAGATTTAGAACAACAGCCTGATAAGAGTTCCTAGTTCCATTTGTATCACTTCACACGGCACTCTGCTATACTAAAATTTATTTTAGTCTATCTCAATTTCTTTAATCAAAAGTAAATACAGCATGTTATCAAGTGTGAAATATGTCACGCTTGAACCCTCAAGACAATGGGAGTTACTGGTAACTACCCCCTGTTTCTTAACTCCTTTCTTTTTAAATGAATTAGTTTCCTATCAAAAGACAAAAATCTTAACCCTTGAAAGTATACTTACTTGAGAAGAAAAGCGTTGTTCCGTGTGTGTTCAAAAGACTTTGCTATTGTATCACTCATCCACTCTAGGAAACTCTTGATATAATCAATTGTGCTGGATGCAACGTAGGTTAAAAAGAAAATGGGATAATTTAAACTTTCCTCTTCCCAGTACTGCAATAATAACAATCAGACAGAGAATATTACTACTTAATTAATACAACTAAAAACTTTTAACTGAAAGAGAAGAAAGGACAAAGGATTTTTATCTTTCCCCAACTAACCCATTCCAAAATTTGAATAAGCTCCAACACTCGCCCAGCAGTATCAACAGGAAGTAAGACATTGCCATTAGCTCTTAAAGTCTTCTGAATAGTATCTATGTTAATCAAAATGGTAACATTTATCAACAATTCTTGGCAAAAATGACTAAGCATCCTTAACAAAGGATTTTTAGAATACACATTTTTGCTACAAGTAGGGCATGGAGGAGGATAATGAGGCAAGAGGTGGAAGCTCAGGCAGGATTCTAAGTACCTCCAAATTCTTTGTCCTTTTGCCGTCTATAAGGCTGATTATTTAGAGCATTATAAGCATCAGTTATCAATACAGCAGGTCGCACGAATGACTCTAGAATTGTTCCGTTCAGATGCCTGATAGTTAGTTAAATAAGTATTGTGCATTATACTTTTGCGTGAGTGATCTTTACACAAATGATGTTGCTTGTAACAACAGTTAATATACCTTTCCTTGCGGTGGTTGAAGTCAACAGCATATATAACATCTTCTCCATCCTTAGTTATCTTCCATAGGGTTCCCCCCAAGAGATGTCCAGCCACATGAGGTGCAATAACTATTCCCTCTCCTTTGCCTGTCACAAAATATTAGAGAAGAGAAGGAGAACCGGGCGCGGGGGGGTGGGGGGAGGTGGGGTGTGTTGGAATTAGTTATGTACAACCTAAGTATTGGTAAACAAACAGTAAGCACTAACCCTCTTCCTGAGTGCTAAACGGAACAATATTTGGCTTTTGGTCTTTACTTTTCCTTTGTTTTGAGATATCCACTTCTTTTGTTGAAAATATTGAGGGGCGTTTGAAACAGGGACTATCCTAAGACTATAATAACTACCTCTTACTACTGTAAATACTATTTTGTAATCCCAATTAGCTACATTCAACACTATTTCAAAACTCCGATTTGCTACAGTTTTTACTATTTTACATTCATCATTTTTTATTCTTTGCTATAGTGTTTGCCATTTCCTTCTCAAACTAAAACAATCTACACCCCAAACACAAACTATTATAACCCAACTATAATAACCAACTTTTTGCCCCAAACGCCCCCTGAGTGGTTTCAAGTCAGCCCTTGTTTTGTTAAGCTGTCTGGCTTCCTCCATATTATTTTATTGTTCTTAATGAAAGCTTTGTCTCATCTAGCAAAGTGAAATAGATTTTAAATTGGAGCCTCATTTAGTAGATTTGTAGTTTCTGTTAGCCTATTGCTTTTGCTTCTTTTGTATTGAAGCTCTCCTTTATATTGCCTTCATGTATTTTTTCACTTATTTTCAAAGAAAGACGGTTTCTTCATCAATAAAATTTACAGAGTATCTCATCGCTACACGAACTATGGAAAATGAACAATTCAATCTAAGTAGTGGGCCATGTTAATATAGGTTAGATAGCTTAACAATCCAACACTAATTGGAGTGACATTCAAACTCGATTGTTATATATATATATATATATAAGTTTAATATCAAACACTATGCAAACAAGCTCGAGCATGAGGATACAACAAAATAAGAGAGCAAAGAGAATTTATGTGAATAAGAAACAAAAGCTTTGAAGTACAAAAAAGTAAACAAAAGGAGGGATGATAAAGGAGTTCAAATATTAAACGCTTAAGTATATCAATGGTATGGGCATATTTTACACCGAATTTCCTTATCATTTAAGAAATTGAATAATGATAAATACTTTACTCTGGTTTTCCATTGCTTTTCTAAGCTTTTGTTATAGAGTGTAGCATCTTTGGAAGCATGTCATTGGCTTCTTTAATTTCCCATAGGACACATATCTTAACTCCTATATCATACCATACATTACAGAAAAAGTATTTCAGAAAACATGTTGTTGCCATGTGCATGTCCTATGGTTCTTTCTCTTTTTTTTTTCCCCCTTCTCTTTCCTTTTAGCTTGAAAAAGGACAGTCATTTGTAACATATCACGTCATAACATGTTTGTGCTTCCGAGATGAATGACTGAATGGCTTTCCAAGAATCATAAGGTGGGATCATTGGTATAGACAACACACAATCATTAGGCAACCAAGAGAAAGAGGGATCAATTAGCTTTGATCTAACAATAAACAAGATCAAGAATACCCACCTGAAAGATGATGATTCTGGGAGTATGTTAGTCTGGTTACAACTTGGAACGCAGAATCGATATCATCCAGTGTAAATAAATCAAACTCTGATACTTGCTGCAGAGGGGAAAGAGGACGTTTTCATATGGCAACACCCAGCATCAAGACAGTTAAGAAGAGCCAATCGAATGAAAAGCTAGTGTAAACTAAACACCAACTAGGAATCAACGGTAAATTTGTGATGTAGAGATTATTATTCTGATTTGAATAACAAAATGAAATGCCGGCAATAGATTAGCATCACCGTTCTAACAAAATACAAAAGTTGGATCTGCTAATGATTCCCCACCCCCCACCCAACCACAAGTAATAAAGAAAAATAAAATTCTTTGGGACAGCATATAGCAAAAATTTCAAAGGTCCAAGCCCACATATAAACTGGCGAGTGAAGACTGACCTAGATAAGTTAACTGCATAAATATCATACTTAAACTAACAAAAACTTGCTAGGTCAGTCATCACTCATATAATTGTAGGAATCTACCCCTCAAACAAAAAGACTCCTTTCTTTACTGCACTCCAAACTTCAGGGCACGCAGACAAGCTTACTAGATCAAGATCTACAACTTGGTCCTTGAGTAAAGAAACTTGAGGGCCAGTACTTTTTCAAAGTCTAGCTAAATAGTGTAGTGGCTTGTTTTGATTTGGTTAATTAATAACGTTAAGAACCAAATTACAGGAAAAACCTTTACCTTCCTCGCGATGAACTGATCATACATTGTAAGAAGACCCAATCGGTACACGGGTTCAGTGGAAAAAACTGGAGCAGAAAGTCCAAGTTGTTTCATAGCATAAGGAAGAGCACCGAGGTGAAGTGTATCAGGATGTGATATCAAAACTGCATCAATCGTCGATGCCACCCTGAAATACCACATTACGTATTAAGGGCGAGAATTAAACAAAAATAAAGAACTTGTAGAGCTTGTAGCCCATTCGCTGAGAAGCCATTTAACCAATGAGTTACTATTCATTCTTATCCTTTTAATCCACAAAAATTATTCGATTCAAAAGTAAGTAGAACTTCCAATGAAGCATTCCAGTGATTTTCTCAGCAACCTAACACGTTTCAAAACCGGCAAAAACAGCTAGGGATCACTAATTTCCTAAAGCAGCCAGTACCAGTATAGTAATCTTTCAGATTGCATTCAGCAGCTTCGATACAAGGAACTTAAGAATTCAGCTCAAACAAAGAAAATTACGAAGAAATACTGAGAAAGCGAACCTGGATAAAGGTTGAAGAAGAGCAGGATCGAAGTGGTCGTTCCAACCGCAGTCGATAAGGAAGTTGAAACCGTCAACAGAAACCAAATACGATAAAGGATTTTCATTGTACACCCCGCAAAGAGGTGTCACTTGAACAGAGGTGCCCATTGCTATGTAGCTCCAAGCTCTCTGCAACTCCCTTGTTTTGGAGGAGGAAGGAGGTATTAGGGAAAATGGAAAATGGCGGGGCGGTTTTTTTCCCTTTTTTCTTTTCTTTTTTTTTCCTCTCTTTTTCCCTATCAAACGGCACGGCGTCGTTTTCTTTTCTTTTCATTTCTCTTCTTTTGAATTTTGGAGTCTATGACCTTGATTTGTACTTAATAAAAATTATGTTTAAATACTATTTTTATCCTTGTAATTTGGTTTCGGTTTATTTCAATCTCAGTACTTCGAACATATTTATTTTGATTTCTATACTTTCAATTTTTGTTCATTTCAATCTTTATACTTTCAAAATATTAATTTTGGTACTTACACATTTATGTTTGATTCATTTTGGTCATTATACTTTTAAGAAATGACTATTTGGTCCATTCATTTTTCATTTTTATAGTTTTGAAATGTTTTTTTTTTTTAAAGTCCATGGACCAAAATGACTATTTTGAAAGCACAATGACCAAAATAAACAAAAAATGAAAATATAGGGTAAATGAACCGAAGCCAAAAATTTTGGGACTAAAATAGTATTTAAACTTAAAAATCACGTAGCTAATGAAAATAATGATTTATATCACTGGTATATAGATGTGTTGGCGATCACAATTATGTGGTTCGAACTGAGGTTTTTGTACGGATGACCTCCTTGCAAGTGTCTTTATGTTTTTTGACTCACCCCTCACAAATGTATGAAATCTTTTCTTTTCTTTCTTTTTCTTTTTCTTTTTCTTTTTTTCTTTTCTTTTTCTTTTTTTTTTTTTGCTATTGCGTTATCTCTAATGTGATGGTCATCCCTATCGCAATTAAAATAAAATCACAACAAACTATGAGAAAATTGGAGAAAACATAACCAGCTTACGCATTTTGTACCTTATCACGTTAAGAATGACCATGTATAGCCCTAACACGATAATTATCTCTATCACAATCTCTCTTTTTTCTCATAAAAAAGTGCAATAAATTGTGAGAAAAATGGAGAAAACACAACAAAAAAATTTTATCGCGATAGAAATGGTTATAACAATAAACATTCTCATCCATAACGTGATACGTTATGAAATGCGAGAGTAAAATATGACGTAAGCAATAGGTTAGATTTCATACGTTTGTGAGAGGAAGTAAAAAAAAACATAAAGGTCAATCTACTAGCAATGGGGGAGAAAACATAGCATGTCGCAACAAAAGCTTGATTTGAGGCGTCAACAAAACACTGACGTCTGTTCCAAAAACAAAAACCCCTTAAAAAAAGAATAGTGGAAGAAGAATAAATCGTTTTTTTATTGAACATATTTGCTCATTTTGACCACTTTATCATATTATCATATTTTATCATACTAATTTCTACTCTATCTTCTCGGAGCTCATTCTCTAGAGAACTCCATTTTAAGCATTCTGCTAGATTCTTTCCAATCTTCTTATTTTATGATCTCATTGGAAATCATATAAAAGATGATTTCTATTTAATATAGCGATTTGGGCAAGTATTTTATGATTAAGAAGCGACAGCCTCTTGTACAGACCGTATATGAACCTACTATAACTGAAGTCTACCTTATTGGATCATACTGCATTTATTTGAGCGATCCACAACTACTGAAAATTTCTTTTTTTATCTACCTCTATCCTGATAAGCTGAAGCCAAAGCTCTTATTTTTTGTTGAGTAATTCGAATAAGTCTTGAATAAGCCCCTCGCAAGCTTGATGCAGATAAACAAATTTTTGTTCTACGTCTCCCAGCTAAGATCATTTGGGAAAAAGGGGAGAAAAAAAATCGTTCAAAACATTATCCGTGTTATTTATTTATTTTAAAAAAAGGGTCAACGTCCATCGCGGCACATCTGTCTTAAAAATTACATCCATCTTCATTCATGCACGAAGACTCTAAAGTTTGAGATTTCTCAAATTTGATTCAACTTTCATTTTTATCAAGTTTTTAAGCCTCTGTTTTTTACTTAAAATCATTAGGAAAATTTGCGAACTGCATCCAAAAGTTCCCAATGGCCAACTAAAAAGAAAGAAAGGAGAAAAAAAATTCCAAAATCTTGAGTATTTTTTGTGAAAATCAAAAGATAATAGTGTTTAATATATATAAACATTAGGGATGCATACCCATATATCAAATGTCCCCAGATACATCATCGAATTTTCAAGAATTCTCTTTCAAAAGTGGGAATGAAGTCGACGTGTAATAATTTTCTTTTCCCCTCATCATCCACACCAGAATTGTAGCATTTGACCCTTTTCACTAATGAGTTGGGCATTTAAACAGAATTTTTGTAAGGCGTTCAATTTCATACAAATGACAAATGTTTTCAAAGGGTAAGCATTTGATACAGCAAATGACTTTACAACTCATCTTCATGAACAAAAGGGGGGCTTGCGCGGAAGAGGTGAGTGATTCAAACTACTTCTACTACTTTATCGTTGGGGTTCAGCGAGGGACCTTCCCATAACTCCACAAAATCCTTCCTTATCCAAGATATGGCAATAACAGGTCCTAATGTAGAAGGCACCTGAAGATACCATTACGAATACAAGCGTAATTAGCAGATAAGTAACCCAAAGGTACGATTCAGAAAGTACACATAACAACAAACAATAGTTCAGGATGTAAAGCAATCCAAGGATCTCTCTCAATCTCGTTATCAAAATACCCCAAAAGCTACGGTTAGAATACCTCCTAACAAGAACACTCAAAAAATGCAAAGAACAGAAAGAATACTAAAGATAGAATTATATATTGTAATATCCATGAAGAAACTACGACATATATCATAGCCTTTCGAGAGGGCTAGTCCTCCCAATTTTCCCAAAAGAAATCTCTACAAAATTCTTCACACCCTTGCTTCCCAACCCGCTCCCTCTATTTATAACTAAAAGTCCTAACAAACTTACTACCTATTTATTAATATGCTCCTTCTAATAACCATACTAATATTCTCTATGAATAATTTTATTATATCTCTAGCTAGGCTCTCACAGCTAACTAGAAAAAATCTCGGTTATAATGTATTGTGAAGTATCGATAGCAACAATAACTGGATGTAAAATGATCCAGGGACTCTTTCATATTCCCAAAAGACAAAAGACCTAGGATAGGAAACATATCAGATATAATGTGTTAATATATTGAGAATGTAATATTTTGGGAGGAAAAAAATTGAGAATGTAATATTACAATTGCAGATGTGGATATTCGCATTTTCAACAAGAAATCTTTCTATGTTTAGGTTAGCGTTAATGTATTATTTTATGAGGGAGAAAATTTACAAGAACAGTAACTCAGGATGTAAAAAAATCCCAAAACTCCAAGCTCTCTAAAAATGTCATTTAACTAACTTGATAACTTCAGAAATGTGGAGGAGAACAGAGAAGCAGAAATCTTTTTCCAATAACCTAACCATTATAAGATACATGAATGAAATAGAAAAGATGAAACGGCAATACCAGATATAATAGAGCAGGTTGAGGTGAGTGAGTCAAAATGCCAGCTGCTAGAGCGGTCACCAGCCCAATGGCATATCCAGGCAGGGCATACCAAATGTACTTGTGGCCTCTTGTGTGGATATCCAAGAGATTGACTGTATCCCTACTTTTCCGGTGGTCAAAACAAAGAACTAGAGCTAGAAACATGGCAGGAATTGCCTACGATGAGAAAGAACCAACGTTAAGAAAACACCTTAGAAATATAATAGAACTGATCACCATCACATAACAAAATGGAATGGAATGGAATTCACAACGAAACCTTCTACAACATTGTATAAAGTTGCTAGGGAATGTTTAAACTGCCAATTGTACCCACACAATATTTTCTACCTCAAGTTTTTAAATAATGCAAAACTATTTTCTTCACCTCCTACATTCATCAGATCATTGCCCTGGGTTCACCGTTTCCAAGATCAAATACTATGTTGAATCCTCAAGCATCAAAGTCACCTCAGAAGGTTAACATCCAAAACAAGTAGCACAAATTTTATTGAGAGCATAGCTGCCATCACATTCAACGAAACAAGAAGAAAATATTTGATAACAATGTCACCACAGAAATAAACCAGATGTGACTAAGTGGCTGGAGTCTTCCCCTTACTTTTGTATATCAATTATTAATGAAGACTATTGTTACTCATAAACTATAAATACAAATATTAAACAGTTAGATATGACCATATAACATTAAAAATAAAATAAACAAACAACAAGCTAGACACCCTAACTTCATGCTCAGTGCTCATCGTAGGCTGGTGGCTTATGTGCAAAAAGACGAGACATCACATTCCTCTCCTCTAATTCCAAACAACCTTTCTCAGATATGTAAGAAGTCCTCCTTTCTTCTACATTTGGTAGACACCCTTTCAACATGCAAAAAGATTCTTTGGACTCAATTCATTATCAGATTTTTTCTTTTCTTTTCTTTTCTTTTCTTTTCTTGAAATAGGTTAGAGAGAAATGGAAGAGTTCTTAAGGATGATGAAAGATCCACTGGACACTTTCGGGATGTTTTCCTTTTGTTACTCCGAGGAAACATATGCTCCTTTTTGTACAGTTTAAGTTTTCCTTGGTATGCATTTAGACTTACATCCCCTCTGTAATGTCATATTTTCAATGATATTAGATATTCCTATTGAACTTGTACATATACAGACAAATGTATGTAATTCAAATCTCTTCATTTTTTTTTCTTATCAAGGATATATGCTTTAACCAACTGAGCAATTCCCAAGTTTGCAGCAATTCTATAACATGAAACCCTAGTTTTGGGATATTTCATTAACTCGGATGAAAAGGATTGTTTCATTTTATAGATAGAAAATCTTACAGAAATAGATCCCTAAATATCCAGATGCAAGCAAAAAACAAACACTTCAAATAATGATATAATATAGCATATCATTGAGCTGCAAGATTTTCTGACCTTCATTAAGGGGTTGTCTGGCCCACCAACTTCTTAAGTTGGTGTAAACATCTCAACTTTAATAGTAAACACTATTGAACTTGCACATTTATCATGTAACTCCATCTTCCCATTTTTTTTATACTTTTCACATTTACCAAGGAACTTTATCTTCCCCTCTATTTGTACTTTCCACATTTACCAAGTAACTCCATCTTACTTTCTTAATCTACTTTTCACAATTATCAAGGAACTCAATTTTATAACTCACCCTAAACACAAATTTACTAACTCCAATATCTTAACCCTAGACGACTTATCAACTCCACTCAGTGGGCCAAATGTCCACTAACATTGTAATTGTATTTTAACAACAGGTTGCTAATTTCATGAGGTCTTTCTAATGAAAGATGAACATACAAATGGATTTGCAAAACTGAAGAAAACAAGAATATTAACAACTGTTGCTGGAGGAAATTATATGAATAAAGATAATGCAAGGAAAATACAATTGCATACCATATCACCAAGACCAAGCATCATGAAATCAGTGGCACTTTTTCCTGGAAGGACTCCACCAAGTAAGTTCCTTGGAAAAACTATCTTGACAGGTAATTCCAGCTTCTTAGTTATCAATTGCAGCCCAGGAAGACTCAAACTATTAGCAACTGTGTGAACAGGATTTGATGCTTGCTGAGTTGCTACAGATACCATTACATTTGCCCCAAAGAATCTCTCAGAGAAGAAGACCCAGAATATATCATATACAAAGAGACAAACTAGGAGCATTGCACATATTTTAACATTAGGGAGACGTACATGGCTGACAAATGCAACACATATTGAAATTCCTAACAAATTGTTTAGTATCCAATGCCCAGAAACAAGCCAAGCTGCAACTAAACCAGAACATGCCAACAACAATAACCCTTGAATACGTGTAAATGACTTGGAACAACACCTTGATACGTAGGGATCAGCCAATCCAAACTGAGACTTTAAATAGGCCATGTAAGGAGATAAACAGAAGAAGAGGGATGAAACAGAAGCAACTGCTGTGAATGCAGTAAGAAGTTGGGACACGGAAGAAAACAGGTAGAACATCAAAAGCAAACTGCAAGAACTCATAACTGGGATCATTAGCGCTTGGGATCTGTCTAAGGTAATAGATGCTTCTGAAAAGTCACGGTTTCGCTCCATTTCCTTCCCATAATTTAGGGCCCGGAAAGCAGATCCAAATGTAACAGCCACTGCAGTCACAATGAGAGTGGCAGGTGCAGGCTCCAGCAAATATAGAAGTTTCCATAAAGACTCCATAATGACCTAATTGCAATTCTTCAACTTTTTTCTCAATTTTAAAACTCCTAAAATTGTAAATTTGGCAACCAAAGTTGCATTCTTTCTCTGATGTAAGCCTGACCAGAGAAATTCATGCAACCTGCAAACCAAAAGCAGTCGTTAATTAACTAAGGAAAATACACACACACACAAAACATACAGCAAACAAAACCAAGAGTTATCTTCAAAACAAACATGAAAAAGAAAGAAAGGTCCTGCCTGCACGACCATTGGATTGATACCAGAGGATAAGTGGAAATTTTCAAACTATAAGCTGAACTGGCTTGTTATAAAACCTTAAGCTTAATTGTTCGTCAAAAAAATTATTGACAAGCCAAGTATTGATGATTGTAGATAAAGTGTGAATAGTACAATAGAATTTCCATAAGAAGGTAGATTAAATAGATCCATACAATACATCAAGAAATTTCTTCTTAACTCAAAAATCTGTTGAAACTTGACTCAAATATGAAGAACCATTTAAATCCTCGCTTTCAATGATCTACTCTTTTAAGGCCTCAGGGAAAATAGTACTTGCATACGCGGATATGCAATAAAAAAATGTTATGAACTTTTTTAAATTGAAAATGGAAAAGGAATAATCAACTTTCCAGAAATATTGTCATCATATTCATAGCTTTGTAATTCAAATGAATAGCTCTGACAATCAATCCAGATAGTATCCATTCAACTCGCAACTAAATCAGTAGACAGAATGCAATATGGGATCAACATTAAGATGAATTAGCCCAAGAACCGAGAAATTAACAAACACAATCTATGGTTACATCAACTACCAACCGTCGTAAGGCTTCAAATATTAATTTCTCGAAACAAAACCCCGGTTTCCTTGGTAGCCAGACAAGAGGTCGACAGGACCTGGAAATGCAACTCCCATTATGTTTCCAATTGAAACACCAGTCAATTGAGAATATTTATCCACAAAATAAGATATATCTAGGGTGAAAAAACATTACAACAATACAATCCTACGAGTATTGTAGTGATAACAAGCGCAGACGCAGAATCATATACGAAAATAATAAGCGATCATGGTTCTTGAAAGCCAAGAAGATTGCCAAATTAGGGTTCGTCGAAATCGGAGGATTAACGAAGAAGACTAACCTTGGACTTTGAAGCTGTTGAAACTCAGGACCCTCCCTCTTGGCCACTCTGAAGTCTGATCAAACAAATCTATTTGCTCGAAGTGGGAAGCTAAATGGTAAAGGAATTTTATTTCGCTAAATTACAGAGTAGCCCTTCTTTGGATGTAATCACGATGTATTTTTATTATTTTTTTTTTTAAATACTTAATGGATTTTAGTGAGGGCGTTTTTGGTAGAAATTTTGAAAATATAATTTTTTTTAATATTCTGAAATATTTTGAAAACAAAGGGATGGGATGAAAACATAATTGTATTTTATATTTTTTTTTTTTGTATATTCAGAAATTAAATTTCAATTTAAATCATTTTTCTGTTAATAATATATTTATAAATTTGTTTTATGTTATATAAATTTGAGCGATGGTTCAAATTTTCTTAGATTGTATTAAAAATAAATTATAATTATTATTTTATAACGTCTTGTAATATTTGATATATCGTATAATGCATATTTTAATTAAATAAAAATAATGAGTTTATAATATAAAATAATATATTTCTTATCGTTTTTATCTTGTCTGACATAACTTTATATTTTAAAACTTTAAATTCAAAATATGGATATATTGAAATGTATACTGATGTTAAGGATTTGCTTTATTTGGATGACATAATTTGGAAATAGTTTTCAGAAATATAATATGAATTGCCCAATAAAAACATATTTCTCGGATTTAATATGAATTGCCTACACTACCCATAATTATCCAATCAATGTTTGACATGTGGAAACTTTTGTTTTTTTTTATTGAAAAAAATATCTGTATTTTTTAACTTTTTAAATTATGCAATTAAAGATGATGCATGAAAGAGTGGTATGTACCAATTAAGGAGGATGCTTGAAGATGGAGGCAATCTAGCATGTACCAATTATAAATTAAAAATATAGGAAAAATATTATTTTGATCTTTAGGTCTTTGATCTAGTTTTTATTTAGTTTATAAGTTTCAAAGTGTTATATTTTTACCCATAAGATTTGAATTTGATTTTTATTTAGTCTCTATATTTCAAAATGTTACATTTTTACTTTTGGTTTTTTAGTTTTGTTTCGACGTGGTCCATAGGATTTCAAGATATATACTTGTAAAATTGAGTTTTCATTAGATATTCACTTTAAATCCTTAATGTTAATATTAATATTAATAAAAAAATTTAAAAATATCAAATTAACTATAATTAAAATAGTTTTCACTTATTTTTCATCTTTCTTTTTCTTTCTTTTTTTTTTTATTACAATATCTAAGGAGGGAGAATCAAATATTTGATTTTGAGATTGATAAGACAAACATTATGTCAGTTGTGTCTATTTTGGCTTGATCTCTACTCGTTATCTAAATATTAGCTTCAAATACCAAATTGAACATTATTTATAACTTGGGATTAGATGGTACAATATCAAAATTTAGAGGCTAAGTGAAAACAAAACTTAAAGGTTAATTATACATATTGAAAACTAATGATCGAATTAAAATTAAACTTGAAGCTTGAGAGTAAGAGTATAACATTTCAAAACTAAAGGTGTATTCGAATTAACCCTTAAGGTTGTGTTTGGGACAAGAAATATCTTAAGACTATAATAACCACAACTTAACTTGCTACAGTAAATATTATTTTGTATTCTCCAATTAGCTACAGTCAACATTATTTCAAAACTCTCATTTGCTATAGTATTTACTATTTGGTACAATTTCTACTATTTTACATTCGATTATTTTTTATTATTTTGCTACAGTGTTTACTAGTTTATTCTCAATCTAAAATAGTTCACATCTCAAACACATACTATTATAACTAAAACTACAATAATCTACACCACAAACACACACTATTATAATCTAACTATAATAACTATGATTATAATTACCAACTTCTTACCTTAGACGCCTCATACTTTATTTAAAAATAAGTAATTTAAAAAAAAAATTATTTGACACTACTCAAAATAGCCTTTAGATGAATTCAAAATTGATTTTAAATAGTTTATCATAAACAGAATAAATAAATAAAAATAATTTTTGTTAAGAACATCGATTTCTTTAATTTAGTCAATCAAAGGAACTTTAAGAGACCAAATGACAACTAGATTCAAAATCTAGAAATTAAAATGGGTTTTTTGTTTTTTGTTGTTTTTTTCCTTTCCAAAAGTATACTGCGAGGATAAATGGCAGAGTATCGCATGTGATTCTATTTCTAATTTACCTTCAATTCGGTTCGTGCATAAGGAATGATCTTTCCCAATCGTCTAAATGTTTTTAGAAATATGGGTAGGATGTTGATGTAGAATGATATTTTTAATGAAGTTTTAGAAACACAAAAATGACAAAAGGATATTGAAATTAATAAATTCGCATTTAACCAAGTTAAAGTTTCTTAAATTTACATTAGTGATGGTCGAATGTAAAATTTTGGATCAATCATAATTGTCACATAATTTCTCAAATTGATAACAAAAATGATAAATTATCAATTTAAAGACTAATTAAAAGTCGACTTGTCCTCATCAGATTATTCAACAGAGAATTTGAATATATAACAAGTTTCAATTAGAAAAATAGCAAAACCGAACTTTAATAAGATTTTTAGCAAATCCATTGTGGAGCTAAACTTTTTTAATTCTTTATTTATGCCCAATCTGATCCGTGCAATTGTTGACGATTGAGTTATTAACATTTATATATACAATATAATTATTAACTATTGAGTTATTGGTTTTTATCATAATCTGATTAAATAAAAACATTTAAACGAATAATCCTTTATAGTTTTTCTCCCTAAATATTTCTCTCCAAATAAACCTCAGATTTTGATTAATATATTTTTCCATTTAAATAAATAATCTCTCATAATTTTTCTTTGCAAATATCTCATATGTATCTCTCTCTTATTTGTAGATTGATTCGGAATTCAGATTCGGCCTAGGAAAATTTTCAAGAGGTCACCCAACATAGATTGCTCCAAGCTACGCTTAATTTTGAAGTTTCTATAATTGAGCAACCGAAAAGGAATGTGCATCTTATTAGTATAGATAGTAACTTTCAATTCTTTGAAGCATTTCTTAACAATACTTTCATGTCCTCAGGATCCCTCTCGTTCGGATGTGATACCGGTTCATTCATGTACCCCTCCTGAACTTGGGTCGTTACAAATGTAATACAATATTACACTGTATTTGCATAATATTACAGTGTATATGCGTTGAATTAGCTTCTTCGAATTTGATTTTGTTTGTGATGTATGATTTTATCAGGTTTTATGTGCAAGGGTAATTTAGATATTTGTTAATTAGTATTTTTTTTAGTTTAAAAAATCGTTTTTCTATTTTTATGATTTTGAATTTTTTTTGCAATTTTTCAAATGAAACTTAAAAATTTATTATTTATCTCGTAAACCCTTATTTAATCAAATAAACTAGTTGGATTTGATTGTAGGTCTTAATATTTTGGGCCCATGTTCAATTAAGGGGGAAAAAAAGCTCTTTTGGCCCAAAAATCCAATTTGTTTGGCCAAGGGGTTCGTGAATGTCGAACCAAGTCCAAGACCACATTGTACCATGAAAACTCTATAAATAGAGAAATTCCTCTTTATTTTGAGCTAAAAAATTTAAGTTCCAAATAGATCTTAATTATAGATAATTTTTCAACTATTAGAAGACTTCTTAAACTTCTAGAAACTAAATTACTCTGGAAGATTTAAGTCTTTTGAAGATACAAATATTGTTTGAAGACTTTAACTTCAACAACCTTCGCAACGCTCCACATTCCAAGTAGAGCGTATATATTCAAAAGAGAGAATACAATGGTCAAAAGTTAGAGATCGAACCACGACCGCATAAATTTATGTAAATTCAAATCCAACTCCTCGAACCACTTTTTAATCTACAAATCTAGTGCAGAAAAAAATGTTCATATATTTGCTGTATTTCGTAAACATATTATGATATAATTTAAATATTAATTCATATCTAATGTTTTTCGAATGGATGGACATATGAAAATATGGATAGAAAATTAATACATTTGATTATATACTATAACTTACAAGATTTGTTTGTGTTCAGGCAGTTGACTTAACAAGAAAGTATAAATTATTTTTAGTAAAATAAACTCAAAACATATAAATTGAAGTTGTATTTAACTTTATTAGACCATTCACTACTCTCAGTACTAGATTTCTGTTTAGATTATATATACACATATATGTTTTGGGAAAAATCACTTTTTGTAATTAGCTGTAGCGTGAAATTTTAATCATGTTTTTTCTTAAAGAGAAAAAAACAAAGTCAAAGCATTTAAAATATAAAAGACAGGGACAGTGCATAATTGAAATGAACTAAATACAAACCTGTGGGGATTAAAATGACTTTTCTTTTTTAGTTTACTTACCGGTTTTGTTTATGAGCTCCATAGTTTACATTTCCATCAAAACTTTGAAATTTTGAGATTTAAACGGGATCGAAATTTTGAGAATATTTTGTTGATTTTCCTATTTCGGTGATATTAGTTTTCAATTTTGTAGGACTGATTACTGGGGTTGAAAATGGGTTGGGGCAAGGCGGATTCCCCGTCTCCGCCTCCGATGGGGAATTGATTACCCCATCCTTGACGAAGAATCCCCATTTTTCCTTTGTTGGTGACATTTTTAATTTTTTTTTTAAAAAAAATTTCTATAGTTTGAGTTTGGACATTTTAGTTGAGTTTAGACTAGGCTAAATGTAAAAAACTAAAATATCTAATATATATGTATTTAAAAATCTAATCGGGGCGGAGGCAGGGTCAGGATCCTAAAGAGGTACTCGGTTTGATCCCACCGGAAATTCTCACCCCGATCGGAGCAAGGCCCCTCAGGGACCTGACTTCGCAGGGAATTTTGCCAAGCCTATTGATTACACACAATTCTATAGTTCCATAGTTCATTGTCATTTTCGACAAATGATCAAACCTTTTTATATGCTACTTTTTTAGTTTCCAACTTTTCTCAAATTTTAGCTTTATTTTTTTACCTAAAATTTTGGTTTTAAGAGATATCGAATTTGGAAAACCATAAAAAAATAATCTATATTTATTTAACCCCATTCAAATTGTTTCATTAAATTTTCACATCACATTCACCTCAAAATTGAATTGATGTGAGTTTTTTTTTTTTAATTTTATTATCCAAAATTTTCATATTTTTCACATCATTTAAAATTATTTTAAAATTATTTTCCATTTCTTTTTTAAATTTATGCTCTCGCATAAAAATTTACACATATATTTACGATAGACATCTAAATGTTGTCTTACTTTATAGAAATCGTGATTAAAAATGGTTATTATAGTCTAATTAAGCTATAATAAAAGTTTCATTAACTAATTATAACAAGTTCCACCAATTTTTATAATTTTTCTTGAAATTTTCGTCGATATCGATATTTTCATAAAATCGGGATCTCAACATTTCCATCGACATCAATATTTCGAGCCTTAATGAGCTCTTATGTGTTGTTCCAAATCTTACATTATTAATTAAAATTTTAGATCCAAATCAATTCCATTGTGTTTTAAAAAAGAAAAAAAAATCTTTTTTTTGCACAAGTACAATTATCCAAACTCGAACCCAAGCAACGACACATGTGTGGGGAAAGAGCCTTTACTACGACTTAAACCACTTTTACAAGCCCCTTGGAGATCTCTCACATTTGATATTTATACCCTCTTCCTAGTCCTTAAACTTCCAATGTGGGGCAAGAAATTCTCTCTCAAATATGAACGTGCTATGGTCATAGGCCTTGGTAATTATCATTCATTCCTAACATTCTGTTTGAGTTTAATTAGTTGTTCTTAAACTTTAAAAAGTAGCTAATAGATTCTTGAACTTTTAATTTTTTTTTCCTGATAGGTGTATGAACTTTGAAAACATCTAACATATACTTAAATTTTTAATTATATGTTTAACAAATATCTTGACATGTTCAAGAATTATAAACTTAATGAACCAATGGGACGTACAGTTAAATTTTAAGTCAAATAAAACATAAAACTTTCAATTTTGCGTCCATCAAATTCGTGAAATTTTAAGCCAAAGTGTTTAGTTTAATAGTGATGGACATGCACTCAATTTTGTAAAGTTGGAGGTTTGATCTTTCATTCTCACCATTATTGTAATATAGAAAAAAAATTAAAAAAAAAAACTTCATTAATTATTTTAAATACCAAAATTGAAAACTTATAAATAACTAATTATTAGGTATAAAATCATAAATTTTGACATTTATCGACACTTTTTTTTAAGAAAATCTATTAAACACAAAAGTAAAAGTTGATTATAGGACTTATTAAACATGTTATGTATCATATAAACTTGTTTGACACGAAAGTAGAATTTTATTAGCCAAACTTGTAATTTAATATAAGAAAAAATAATTAAAAAAAGTAATGGGAGATTTTCAAATATATAAATAAGAGAAACTATTTACACAAAATAGATTTTTTTTTTTTTTTTTTGATAGAGAGTGATAGAAACTGATAGAAGTCTATTATTGATACTATTGGTGATAGAAACTAATACAAGTTTATCACTGATAGACGCTAATATAAGTCTATTTGTGATATAAACTGATAGAAGTATATCATCGATAAAGGACAATAGAAGTCCACCAATGTCTATTAGCGATAAAAACTGATAGAAGTCTATATTGGTACTATAATAATAGAAAATTGATATAAGTTTATCGCTAATAGACATTAATAGAAATCTATCAGTATCTATCAATATTTTTCTTTTGCTATTTCTATAAATAATTTGACATTTTTTTCGTGAAAATTTTCCAAAAGTAATAGCCAATTCGAGTATATACGAATAAAAAAGCTATCAATTAATAACTCAATCATGGTATTAATTATATAAGAAACCTAGAACGGGATTTAACATGCATGAACATGGAGGACTAAAGTCAACTTGATTGGCTGTCACTCTACTCTTCCTTCTATTATTATTTTCCAGCTGGAGAAAAATTATTCAACTTTTTAGTTCACAAGTCCCTCTCTCTTATTATAATTATTTCCTAACTTATTAAAGCAAACTAATTTTGAAGATTATTAAAAGGTACTTTATTTTTATACGAAAATTATTCACGAGGAATGGATTCTAATTTCCTTAAATTACAAAAATAGCATAAAGACTCAAAATAGGGTTAATAATAGACAGGTTTGCTAAAAAAAAAAATTTGCTTTAGCAAAATCAAACAAGAATCTATAAGTCTTCGTTAGACATGCTAGAAATAGCCGACGGTGAATAACTGTCCATTATTGAATTAACAATTAATTAGGTTGGCAGGGGAAGATTTAAGCGTTTGATGGATACAAATGGTAAGCACCATTAAACAAATTTATTGTTGTCACATGCAAATCATACTCTTTTTTCGATTTGAATTTTTCACATCAACAATATGCACAATAATCTTAGTTTGATTATGAGTTTTTATTCTTAAAAAAAAAAAAAAAAACAAAAACAAAAACAAAATTAAGCGATCCAATTTAAAGTTTTACCAAAGTTATTCCTTCATCCTACTTTTCTTGAGTCGAGAAAGAGATATCTTTTAACCCAATTATTTATTTTCATTTATAAACCATTGTAAATTAGATTTTGTTTTTAAAGTTTCTACTAACTTTATATAGAAGTGATTTTAATTTTTAAAATATCAAATTTAGTTTGGTGGGGATAATTCGGATATTTAAGTTTTCCTTCGATAACTATTTGTTTTTTAAAAATTGAGCTTATTTTTCACAAATTATTGACTATAATTTCTATTAAAATATTCTTTTAAATAAAATTTTGAATTATTAGTTAAATTTTAAAAACAAACTCAAGTTTTATTTTATTTTTTTAAACTCGAGTTGAATTTTGAAAACTCTCATAAAATGTAGACGATAAAATAAAGAAATCAATATATACCGAAGTAGTTTTTAGGCTTCATTTTAAAAAAATCAAATTCTTATAAAAGAGACTTAACTTTTAGGTTACGTGAACAAATATTGTTCATTTCGAAAAAGGAAAATAAAAGTCAACAAATAATGTTGTAACTATAGTTGAGTTATTTTGATTAGTATTCAAATAATGTTAATTTCCACAAATTTTTCCTTGACGAGAAATGTGTGGATTAGGGGTTGAGTTGGGTTCGGTTGAGTTGAAAGACTTTTTAGACTCAACTCAATTGTTCGAGTTGTAAATTTCTTCAACCCAAATAACCTTTATTAAAAAACCACTACAAGAATTTTGGGCTTTAATGTCGGTTGAAAAAAGTGAAATCAAATGTATAATGTCAGTTTTTTTTTTTTTTAAAAAAACTGGATCTTTAATGTCGGTTTTAAACTGACATTGTAGGGGTACCTTTAATGTCGGTTTTAAACCGACATTAAAGACCCGCTTAATTTTTCCCTCTTCACTCTCCCCCTATTTTATTTTTCCTCTCATTCTCACACTTCCATCTTCAGACCCTTTTCTTTCTCATTTCTCTCTTCCAAACCCTTGCCAATGGGTAGCGTAACCCGCGTCGCCGTGGAACCCGTGCAGGTCTGTCGTGGTATAGATTTGGCTTCCATGCAGGTCTGTTCGTCGTGCAACTCGTGTCGCCCGGATCTGAAGTCGCCTGGATCTGTGTGCCACCGTTCGTCGTTCGATCTGAAGTCCAGATTTGAAGATCTGAAGTTCGCCGTTTGTCGTTCATCCAGATCAGTATGCTCTTCTTCTCTTTCCTCTCTTAAACTCACAGCAATTTTTGTTCTTATGTTACGCCTCTCAACTTTCCTCTTAGTGCTAGACGATTGTGTAGATATGCGCGGATGCTGAACAATCGTGTAGGCGGGCACTAGACAATCGTATAGTAGATGCACGAGCGCTAAACGATAGACTACACGATGGCGCTACGCGATGGTCATGAACGCTAGACGATGAACAGATGTGCTGATCTGTGTGCCGCCATTCGTCATTCGATCTGAAGTTCGCCATTCATCGTTCGTCCAGATCAGTATGCTCTTCTTCTCTTTCCTCTCTTAAACTCACAACAATTTTTGTTCTTATGTTATGCCTCTCAACTGTTTGTGTAAATGTCTCAATGAAAGCCAGCTGTAGTTTTACTTCAATATGTCTATCTGCTCCTAGATTTAGGCCTACTTTTTATGTGTCTATGGCCTTTGAAATTCTATTTGACTAATGGTTTTGTTGTATATGATACATTTGTTGAAGTACTGGCAAGAGGCGTTGCCAAGAGTTGCTCATGCGTTGGGTATGCATGAGCAAGAGCAGTGAAAGCGAAATGTTGAGTGCAAGGCACTAGGTAGATGATCGCGTAGCAAATGGGTAACGCTACACGATGAGGTAGGCGATTGTGTAGACAGGCGCTGGACGATCGTGTAGCAATGCGGGGAGCTAAACGATGAGGTAGACGATTGTATAACAGATGCGTGGAGCTAACCGATGCACTAGACGATTGTGTAGATATGCGCGGGTGCTGGACAATCGTGTAGGCGGGCGCTGGACGATCGTATAGCAGATACGTGGGCGCTAAGCGATAGACTACACGATGGCGCTCCGCGATGGGCATGAGTGTTAGACAATAGGTGAAATGCTAAGCGATAGGCGACTGCGTTAGATGATAAGGCGTCAACGCTAAACGATGGAGGTAAACGATAGACTATGTGCGAGATCGTTTACTAAACGATTGAGCTACACGATGGGCTATTGGAGCTAAGCGATAGATGTAGGAACTAAACGATTGATTGGCTTGAGAACATGTGCATTATGCTAATTAAATACACTAAAAGAATGTTTGACACAGTTTTAGTAAGTTTTAGTTGATGACTCAGTTTTAAAAAGAATATTCTCTAATTTATTCAACTATTGAGTTTTCTTGTTTTGCAGGTGCAACAAAGGAGTAAAGATTTGGTATCGCAACCTCTTTATGCTTTTTCTTGGGGAACTCTAGTAAAGAATTTGGTCTTGAATGTACCATTTATACACATTCCCAATAAACACGGCTAGTTGAATATGAATCCTGATCACATTTTTACTTTCAATCCTTTGTCTTCAACCTTTTTTGTTTGTGATCCTTTGAACAATAGTGGTCAGACAAAGATGCCTATAACTAGATACTGTTGAAGCTAGGCGGGTCTGTTCAAGAAGAATTATGAAGGAATCCATACATACCAAGTGGAGGGGGACAATAAACTCATGATGTTTGTATTACTTGTAATTTTTGTTTTCAAGGGCTGAATTATTGTACAACCTTTTAAATTATAATTTTATAGCAGAATTTGTGGATTAAATGTAATAGATTTGCAATCCATACATAAATATTATGTCATAGCCACAACGTTCGATGATGATATGTCATGTTATACTTTTTGACAAAAAAAAAAAAATGGATTCGACAACGGAATTTAAAAAAATGGACAATAATTGATAAAACGGACAGATTCTCGGCTTTAATGTCGGTCGGAACCGACATTAAAGACAGTGTTATTAAAGCCCTTTAATGTCGATTTAAGACCGACATTAAAGACAACCGACATTAAAGGGTTTAATAACACTATCTTTAATGTCAGTTGTCAACCGACATTAAAGCCCAAAATTCTTCTAGTGAATGAACCCCAACCAAACCCAACCATGAAAAATTTGGGTTGGGTTGGTTCGGTTTAATGGGGTCACTTGTTTAAAATTTTGTTTTAAAAAGAAGCACAACATAAATATGTTAAAATCTTATTGAATTATTTTTATATATTGAATGAAGATTAACAACTTAATTTCAATTTATATAGTGAAAATTTTCTTTATAAAGTGCAAAAAACCTACTTTTAAGAGTTGTGAATAATAAATTATTAAAAAAATATTAAAATTAAATAAAATTAAAATCAATATAAAACTACTTTTAAGAGTTTTTTGAGGTGTGGATGACTAAATTTAATGGAGGCAGTTGGACATATGTCTAACTTCAAAATGATTTTCTTTTTTTAAAAAATATTTAAATACAATTTTTATTAAAAAAAAAAATGTCTAAACATAAATTTTATTTGAAAATATGGGAAGATATACCCTTCCTAACAACCAACTGATGTACATGTACAATATTGCAAGAGAAATTGTAGGATGTATCTAAATCGGGGGGTAGCCATTTTTATTTTATTCCCATTTTGCTCTCCAATTACATTGTACTCAAATATGCACGCCTATTTTAGTGTTGTTTCAAAACCCGATTTTGATTTTTCTCGATTTTAAGAGCTTGTTTGATAATTTTTTCGTTTTTTGTTTTACGTTTCATGTTTTTTGTTTCCCGTTTCCTCTTTTATGAGAATAAAAAATGATTTTATCTTGAAAAAAAAAAAGAAACATAAACATAAACTTTTTTATAACTATTTCTTATTTTTTTTACAATATAATATATAAAAAAATATATGTCATACATTAAACATTGAAAAAATATATATATCAAAAGTTTATGTCATATAATATAAGCAAGTCTCGATGACAACTAAATATAATAACAAAGTTGTATCAAATCTTTCATATGTTGCCCAAATTTGATCGGTACAGTCATCTCTAACTTGAGTCATTTGTCTTAAATGATATCAAGTCAAACACAACATAATTATATTATCATGTAAATCTCGTTGTTGTAAAATGTTAAAGTTAAGTTAAATGAATATCTTAGTCAACAAAATTTATATATTATAAAATTTTATTCGATTTCAAATATACTAAAAATATTATAATTAAAATAATATATAAACATGCATATTGTAAAAATTAATACTCAAAAGTTGTAATGCAATATATATATATAATATAGGAGAATTTTAAAATTTAAAATTTAAATAAAATATAAATATAACATAATTTTTTTTGTAAATAGCAAAATTAATAAAGAAAGTAAATAAAATATAAAAGATGGAAATAAATATAAAAAATAAAAATATAATAAAATAAAAGTGCAAATGTTAGGAGCTAAATTTTGAAATATAAAAAATTATTATACATATTGAAAATTAAAATAATATATAAATTTAAATATTGGAGAATTTTAAATATTAAAATTAAATTAAAATATAAATATAGCAAAATTATTTTTGTAAATAGCAAAATTAACAAAGAAAATAAATAAAATATAAAAGATGAAAATAAATATAAAAACAAAATAAACAAAATAAAAATGTCCAGTTTGGAGTTGAACACAACCAAAAGTGAAAGGGTGGTTCGATAAGTAAAAGAAATAGAATTATATAATGTAGTTTCTTAAATTTGGTCCTATTTTCAGAAACATTTCTCACCTTCTAAAGACAAAAAAAAAAAAAAAAAAAAAAAAAAAAAAAAATATATAGTTATCAAATAAGTCAAATTCTTAAAGAATTGAGAAATAGGAAACGGAAAATAATAACATTATCAAACAGGCCCTAAGACATTTTCTTTGAATTTTTCGTGATGGACATTTTATCTATTTTTAAAATCTAAAAATAGTATCTTTGTAATTAATTAAAAATGTTTTTATTTTATTTATGCTTATTTTTTAGATTTTGTAGGTTTAGAATTTTTGTTTCTTCTCGGTGCCATGGTTGGATTTTTCATGCTCTCAAATCATTTGGTCTCCGCGTTTTGGGAATTTGATGGATTTTGTAGGTTTTGTGTTGCAACACCGATCAAGTTGGATTTGGTCGATTATGATTAAATACAATTGAGAGTTTTAGGTCGTTCATTGTAGATTGCTGATGGGGAAGGTGAAATTGGAACCGTCGAATGGTGGGGTGACCATGAATGAGGGGTTTTGGTTTTGATGGAGGAAGATGTTTGGGACATTTTAAATGAGATTACTTTGTTGTCATTGTCTCTATAACCGCATTCGGTGAATTTTGAAGATCCACAAAATGATTAACATCATGATGAAGATCGTGGAGATTAGTTTACACCTAGAGATGTCCAATTTTTCTGGGTCCCACCCCGAACGGGGCGGAGATTAAAATTTTCCCGTGAGCTAAATAGGGACGTGATTCCCCATCCCCGGCCCCGCCCCGTTCCCCGTCCCCATCACGATTAGCTCTTACATATTTATTTAGTATAATTATCTAATATTATGTTATTAATATTATATAAATATTACAATTAAATTTTAAATTTGATTATTTATTGGGAAATATAATGAATATGTTTAAATTGAATGTATAAATTTAGATTATATATGTGAATAATTTGATTTATATTTATTTCTTTCTACTCAAAAAATTAATTAGCTTTTTTAGGCCAAAATTTGATTAATTTATCTTTAAATTCAAATTGTCATATAAAACTAACCATAATAAATAATTTAGTGATAAAGTTAATTATCTAATTAAAATTTTCTCATATTAGTGATTTAAATTAATTGATTTTTTACAAAAAAAAAAACGTAACTGGAAAAAATTCCCCGCGGGGAACCCGATCCTCGCGAATTCCCTGCGGGAAATCCCCTCCTTGATCCCCGTGGGAAATTTCACGGGGATAGGGAATGAAATGGGGAACGAGGACGGGGATGGGGAATGGCATCCTCGGTCCCGTCCTGCCTCGCTCAGTGGACATCTTTATTTACAGCAAATTAAGTCTTAAGTGAAGGTATATGATATTTTTTATAGTGGTGACTCAGCTTTTGGTATACTGAGACTAGGAGTCAATATCTTTTAGTACAAGGTATTTTTGAATATAAGGTAGTAGCATGACTTGATCTAACAAAAATTTTAGTTATTAAGTACAACTCATTCAGGATTTAGATCATGTCACCAATTGTCATCCTGGTGAAATGTAAGTCTCTATTAGGAATGACGTTATATAATGAGACTAGACATTTCGTGGTCCGGTCTTATATAAGCTCCTTTTGTATAGAATACCGTCGCTCATATGTCTCTACATGAATGATTAGGATCATATCATTTGTAGCTCTTTACAACAATTGTAATCTACAAAGAAGGTCATATTTGTAGTGTCATCGGGATAAGGTACCTAGCCTTATCCATTTACTACAGACCATTTGGGTTATCACTTAAATATGATCTATCTGTATGTCTCTACATACATGTTTAAGCTACATGTGATAACTTTGGATGTTAGTTTATTGGTTTTGGGTTAATGCTACTAAATATTGAATAAAACATCTCATATTTTATTAAATAAGTAAAATGTTTGTATATTTACATTTACAAACTACAAGATCCATGAGACTTAGAGCATCAACCCCAATACACAGATATAACCAATCAACAATAAGTCGACCATTCACGAATCGTTCATAATTACAACTAGGTCAAATTACCATTTTACCTCTGTAGTTACTCCTTAAGTTTCATTGATCCCTCTAATGAACAAATAGTTTATAGTCCAACTATAAACTAATTCCTTTTGGGCTAGTGAAAGAGTGAAGCCTCAGTTTTCAAGACCCATAATCAACTCTTAAAGGAGCAATTCATCTACTTATCCTAAAGACGGGAAAGAGCGGATTTCACTTTGTGTAGCTATGTTCCCAGCTTCTTACTTGAACAAATCCCAAAATGATAGGCTTATTGAGTTGGCGAATCTGACCACTTTTACCTATACAGATTAAAGGATCATCTTCATAAACAGAAGTTCACAACTAACTCAGGATTAAGGTCGAGTCACCTTCAATTAACGGCGTTATAAAGAGAGACTAGTCATTTAGCGGTCCGGTCTTATATAAACTCTTTGTATAGGATACCTTCACTCGCATATTTTCACATTAATGATTAGGATTAGATCGTTTGTAATACTTTATAGCTCTTGTAACAATTACAAAGTAGACAGTATCCATGGTGTCACCAAGATAAAGTGTCACCAGGATAAGACACCCAACCTTATCCATATACTACAAACCATTTAGGTAATTACTTAAACATGATCGACTTATATGTCAACCACATGCATGTTCAAGTTACGTAAAATAACCTTGGATACTAGTTTACTGGATTAAGTAATGCAATCTAAATGTCAAATAAAATAACACCTTATTTTATTAAATAAATAATTTATATATAAAATCTACAAACTATGAGAATCAAGAGATTTAAGACACCAACCTCAACAATCTCCCACTTGTCTTAAAGCTAGGTGTACAATACAAAGTGCAATACATGTAAAGTACACAATACAATAAACTGAGGCATACATTATACCCAGTAACATCTCCTACTTGCCTTAGACAAGATGATGCATATCCCGTATATTGGTGTTGATGCCTTAAATCTCGTAGGGTCCTGTAGTTCATAAACACCTGTAAGAACAAATGCTTTGTTGTTTATAATATGAGATATTTTATTCATTTTAGTCTATGAAATATGGGATATTTTAGTTGCATTAACCACAAACCAATAAACTAAGATCCATGGTTATCGTTGTAACTTAAGCATGTATGTGGAGGTATACAAGTGGATCATGCTTTAAGTGATAACCTAAATGGTCTATAGTATATGGATAAAGGAGGAAAACCTTATCCTGGTGACACTACGAGTGTGACCCACTTTATAGGTGTTACAAATATTGTAAAGTGCTACAAATGATCTGATCCTGATCATTCGTGTATTAGACATGCAAGCGGGGATGCTATATACCAAAGGAGTTTGTATAAGACCAGACCATGAAATGTTTAGTCTCGTTATATAACGCCGTTCATGACAGAGACTTTCATTTCACTATGATGACCATAGGTAACATGATCTTAATCTTAAGTGAGTTGTGAACTCCTGCCTATGAGGGCGGTCATTTGATTTGCATGGGTGCAAGTGGTCAGATCGCCGACTCAAACCTACCACTTTGGGGATTCGTTTGATTGAGAAGCTGGGAACTTAGCTACACAAGACAAAATTCACCCATTCTCCAAAGTAGGGGTAAGTAGATAAATTGCTCTCTTAAGGGTTGATTTCAGGGCTTGAACAATGTGGCGCCACACCTTCTTTTGGCCCGAGAAGGGTTTAATTATAGTGGGACTATGATGTATTGTTCATTAGAGGAATCAATGGTATTTAAGGAGTTAGATATAACTACAGGGGCAAAACGGTAAATTGGTCCAGCTATACTTACGAGCACTTTGTGAAGGGTCATCGTACTATTGATTGGTTATATCCAATGGACACAAAAATATATCTGTAGTGTGAAGAGTGCAGCTATTGGTCTTTAGTAGAGTGCTTGACAGTTAATGAATGGTGGATATTGTGATTAAAGAGTTTAGTCAGTTATTCACGTACTATTGGAGCTTCAAGCTACAGGTCCATAAGGTCCCCTTGGTAGCTCAATGGATTCATGTTGAGAATCAGTTTTTGGGTTAGTTTGAAATGTTCAAATTAACAAGAGGAAGTTTGATTATATATGATATAATCAAATTAGTTCAATTATACATGATATAATTGATATGATGTATTTGATACATTATTTGATTACAGGAATTAATATAAATATGATTTATATTAATTTCCATAAAGGAGAAAAAGAATTATGGTTTATATATTACATATAATGTAATATTAAAACTATAGGTTGTAAATATAATATGATAAGTTAGTTATTTTATTTATTTATAATTAATTAGTTATGAGATAATTGATTTTTCATTTTCTCCAATAACCACCTTAGTGGGTGGTTTTAGACAGTTTATGGCAACTGATGGATAAAGTGAAAAATAGTTTTTAATTTCCATGAACACATGACACACGCATCAAGTGATTGTTTTCATATTCGATAGAGTAAACGATAAGTCATCGAGTTTATTATACGATAGTTATTTGCATACTAAACGATCGAGTTCTAAAGTATATATGATAGACTTCTTCTTATAAACGATTGGTTGTCGCATACTCAATCGTCTAGTTCCTCCATCCCTCTACCCAAATCCATACAGACCCCACAAGTCCTAGATTCTCACACCGAGAATACCAAGGTAGCCTCGTGGTGGTGTCGAGTTACATTCGGTGGTGATCGGGGATTTTATAGAGGATCATTGCGTTCGTGCTATTGGACGCGTTACTATTTGATTGAGGGAAATACTTGAAGAAAAGGGTTCTTCAAAGGTATTGTACTCGATCCTTTGTATTTAATTTTGAAACATGCTGTAATTTAGTCTATGATGCATAACTATTTCTATTTGATTGTAAATGTTTATGTTCTTTCACAATGGACTTTGGAACGATTTACTTCCGCTCACTGGTCTCTAGATTTAGAGTTCCTTCACCGTAGACCCAGACTCTATAGGTAACCCTGAAATACTTTAACATAAAAGCCTTTGTATGGATCAATTGTTGGGATTGGTGTCCTAATTCTCCTAGTGGTCTCGTAGTTTGTAAACTTTTTGTACATATGGTTATTAATAAAATAAGTGTTATTTTATTTGCATTTACTCATATCCAATAAACTAAGATCCGTGGTTATTTCACGTGACTTAAGAATGTATGTGAGACATACAAGTGGATGATGCCTTAAGTAATAACCTAAATGGTCTGTAGAATAAGGATAAAGGAGAGATACCTTATCCTGGTGACACTACGGATACGACCCGTTTTGTAGATATTTACAAGTATTGTAAAGTGCTACAAATCGTCTGATCCTGACCATTCATGTGGAGACATGCGAGCGGGGTTGTCTTATACAAAAAGTTTGTATAATACCGGACCACGAGATGATTAGTCTCTTTATATAACGCCGTTTTTTGATTAGTATGAGTGAGTGTGGCTAGATTGCCAACTCAACATGCCTATCTTTTTGGAGATTTGTCTTATTAAGGAGTTGGAAACTCAGCTACATAAGACGGAATTCACTCATTCCCTGAAGCAGAAGTAAGTAGACAAATTACTCCCTTAAAGGCTGATTTCGGGTCTTGAACATAGTAGCCGTACCCTCTCTTTGGAAGAGAGGACTTAATCATAGTAGGACAATGACTTATTGTTCATTAGAAGGATCAGTGGTACTTAAGGAGTTAGATGTAACTATAGGGTAAAACGGTAAATTGGCCCAACTATATTTACGAGCGATTTATGAAGGGTTATCGCATTGTTAATTGGTCATATGGACACATAAATATATCTGTAGTGTGAATAGTGCAATTGTCGGTCTTTAGTGGAGTGACCAACAGTTAATGGATGGTGGATCTCGTGAGTAAAGAGTTTAGTCAGTTATTCACGGACCTTGGAGCTTCAAGCTACAAGTCCATGAGGTCCCTTTGGTAGCTCAATGGGTTCAAGTTGAGAATCGGATTTTGGGTTAGTTTGAAGCGTTCAAATTAACAAGAGGAAATTCAATTAATGTGATATAATTGATGTGATGTGTTAGATACATTAATTGGAAGAATTAATATAAATATGATTCATATTAAGTACCATAAAATAGAAAAAAAAACCTATGGTTTATATGTTTCATATGATGAAATAATAAAACTATAGGTTATAAATATAATATGATAATGGTTATCATATTTATTTATAATATTTAATTATATGATAATTAATTCTTTTTCTCTAATAACCAATTTGAGTGAGAGGTTATTAGAAGTTTTATGGTAACTGTGAGATAAAAGGAAAACTGTTTTCCAAAATTAGTAGTTAATTCATTTGAAAAATTCTCACGGAAAAAGGCTATCAAGTAAAAAGAGTTTTACTAAGCGATAGTCGTTGAGAGTATACACGATCGTTTAAGAGTTGACTATACGATAGTTACTCGTTGATCGTTACTACACGATCGAGTAGCAAAGTCTATACGATAGGCTTCCGTTTCCTAAACGATCGAGTACATCATCTATACAATAGACAATGTTCATATCTCCCACTTACTTGATCATCTACTCGATCGTATACCTTTTGTCTTCCTCAAT
The DNA here is from genome assembly GCF_027475165.1 of Benincasa hispida. Lineage (NCBI taxonomy): Eukaryota > Viridiplantae > Streptophyta > Magnoliopsida > Cucurbitales > Cucurbitaceae > Benincasa > Benincasa hispida. Next base: position 29,761,679 of record NC_143478.1, read on the forward strand.
CCAAGATCATACAGAGCCCACAACTCTTGGATTCTCACACCGAGAATACCAAGGTAACACTTGTGGTGGTGTTCTAACTCTGTTTGTGGATCGAGTTGGACTCAATTGGGTTCGAGGAGCATCAAGTTGTTCGTACTGTTGGTGTTCTATTCATTACGTTCGAGTGCTGTGATTGGATGCATTGGAGATTGATCGAGGGACTATTCTTCAAAGGTACACATACTCCATCCCTTGTATTTTCTTATAGCATACTGTAATTTCTGATATGCATAATCTGTTCGTTTCCGTTTTAAGATTGTAATTATTGTGTTCTTTCTAAATGAAATTTGGAACAATCCACTTCCTATACTCATGGAGATCTCTGTATCGATCACCTTCAATTAGTATTAGAGCCAGGTTGTTCTGATATTGAACATCTGATATTCCAAATTCCATTGTTGTATTGAATTTCTTCTATAGACGTGGTGGGTTTTAAGTTTTCTACAATGCATTTAAGAGTTAAATGTCTTTGTGGATGTGTTGATGGATGTTTACGGGATGATTGCCTCTGTTTAAAGCTTTCTTTAAGTTTATAAATTATTAATTCGTAAGGGCTCTTGCGTTTTTGGGCTTGATTAACAAGCAATCGAGTCTGTATTCAAAGTGTTTGAAGTTTTTTGTGTCGTTCATGATGAAGTTTTGAAGCATGTGAAGGAAATTAGAATTGAGGATTTCCATGAGCAGCGAAAGGATCGTTCCAAATTTCAGTCATATATGAACATTACAATTATAAATGGAAACATACAGGCTATGCAGAAATCGAAATTACAACATGCTTTACTAAATGATCAAGGGAAGAAATTAACATACCTTTGAAGACTCATCTTCAACTCCCTTGATCACAAACACTCATTCACAGCAAGAAGGCAACCACAAACGCTCGAACACTTCGACCGCTACATTGCACGATCCACAGCAATCTCGAACACAACGATTACCCGGATCACGATCACGGTGAACGCAATAAACGACCTCCACAGAACTTCAACTAATGTCGAGTTGAGTATGACACCACCATAAAGGTTACCTTGGTATTCTTGGTGTGAGAATCCAGAAGTGTGGGCTCTATGTGAACTTGGTTAGAGGCAGAGACTCGAGAAGAACAATCATGTAAACGATTGAGTAAGTGGATATGTCAAAGCCTATCGTATAGAATGATGCCCAATCGCTTAACAAAAGCTATGTAATCGTTTAACTAATCGGCCAGCTGAGGGTCTATCATATAGAAACACTTCACGATCGTCTAGTCTCTCCAAGTTATCATTTAGTAAATCTAATTTACTTGACAACCTTTTCCGTGAGTAATTTCCAAGAATGGAAATCTCTTTCAACATCATTCTAAATTTAGAAAAACATTTTTCCTTTTATCTCACAATTACCATGAAACTACTAATAATCTCCCACTCAATTAGTTATTAGAGAAAAAGAGATAATTATCGAATAATTAATATTATTATTAATATAAATGATAACCAACTTATCATATTATATTTATAACCTACAGTTTTAATATTTCATCTCATGAAACATACAAACCATAGCTCTTTTTCTACTTCATGACACTTAATATAAATCTCATTTACGCTAACCCTCCATTTGATGTATCTCATACACCACACCGATCATATCATATATAATCGAATTACCTCTTGTCAATTTAAACATTTCAAATCAACACAAAGAACTGATCCCCAGCTTGAATCCTTTGAGCTACCAAGAGAACCTTATGGATCTGTAGCTCGAAGCTCCAACGGTGCGTGAATAACTGACTAAACTATTTAGTCACAGGATCCACCATCTGTTAACTGCAAGGCACTCCACTAAAGACCAACAGCTGAACTCTCCTTACTACAGATATATTATGTGTCCATCTTAACCAATCAACAGTGCAACAACCCTTCACAGATCGCTCGTAAGTACAGCTCAACCAATAACCGTTATGCCTCTGTAGTTACATCTAACTCCTTAAGTACCACTGATCCCTCTAATGAACATAAGTCATTGTCCTACTATGACCGAGTCATCTCTCCGAAAAAAAAGTTGTGGCCACTATGTTCAAGCCTCATAATCAGCCCTTAAGGGAGCAATCTATCTACTTACCCTTGCTTCAGGAAAGAAGTGAATTCCATCTTGTGTAACCGAGTTCCCAGCTTCTAAATCAGACAAGTCTAAAAAAAAGGTAGGTATGTTGAGTTGACAATCTAGCCACTCTCACCCATACTAATCAAAGGACCACCCTCAAAAGTAGAAGTTCCCAAAACACTCAAGATTGAGGTCATGTCACCTATGGTCATTTAGGTGAGATGTAAGTCTCTAACGATGTTATATACAGAGTCTAGTTATCTCATGGTTTGGTCTTCTACAAACTCTTTGGATAAGACACCCCTGCTCACATGACTTCACATGAATGGTCAGGATTTACCATCTGTAGTAGTTCACAACACTTGCAAACCTCTACAAAGCAGGTTGTATTCGTAGTGTCACAAAAATCAGGTATCCCACCTTAATCATTATACTATAGACCTATTTAGGTTATCACTTAAGACATGATTCACTTGTATATCTCATATACATGCTTAAGTTTACATACAATAACCATGAAGCTTTGTTTATTGGATATGAGTAAATGCCAGAATGAAATAATACTTATTTTATTTGTAACAATGTGTATATATTACAAACAATGAGACTCCGGGAGAATTAGGACACCAATCCCAACAATTTCCCACTTATCCTAATGCCTCGGTAGACTAATGTACAATAAAATATAAATACATGTACAACATACAATAAACTAGGGTATACCCTAGTATCATCTCCCACTTGCCCTAGATAAGATGCCGCATGTCCTACAGACCCAGACTCTCCAGGTGACCCTTGAACACTTTAGCCGTGAGAGTCTTTGTAAATTGATTGACAACGTTGTGCTCCGATGCGATCTTCATGACTATCACGTCACCGCGATGCACAATCTCCCTGATCAAGTGGTATTTCTGCTCTATATGCTTACCCTGACGATGACTCCGAGGCTCCTTCGAATTTGTCACAGCCCTATTGTTATCACAATAGAGAGTGATAAACAAATCCATATTTGGAACAACTTCCGAATCTGTAAGGAATTTCCTCAGCCAAACAGCCTCCTTAGCTACTCCACAAGCAGCTACGTATTCAGCTTCCATAGATGAGTCTACGATGCATTCTTGCTTGATGTTTTGCCACACTACAACCTTTCCATTCAGAGTGAACACTGACCCGGATGTCGATCTATGAGAATTTCGATTGGTCTGAAAGTCAGAGTCTGTGTATCCTGTAAGGATTAGATCCTTATCTCCATACAAGAGCATGTAGTCCCTCGTTCTTCGAAGATACTTGATGAACATCTTGACCATCTCCAGTGATCAAATCCTGGATTGGACTGATACTGACTGAAAATCCCTACTGCATAGCAAATGTCGGGTCTGGTATACAACATTGCATACATTAAGCTTCCAACAGCTGAAGCATAGAGAATCCATCTCATCTTCTCAACTTTTTGAGGTGTCTTAGGACATTGATCCTTAGACAAAACAATTCTATGTTTGAAGGGTAACAAACCCCTTTTGAAATCCTGCATCCTGTACCTGATCAATATTTGATCGATGTACGATGCCTGAGACAAGGCTAACCTCTTGTTCTTACGATCCCGAATGATCTGGGTCCTTAGAACATACTGTACCTCACCCAAATCTTTCATTTGAAACTGGGTAGCTAGCCACTTTTTAATGTGAATCACATACCCTACATCATTCCTAATGAGTAGGATATCATCCACATACAGTACCAGGAAAGCTACCGAGTTATTAATGATTTTCTTGTAGACACAAGGCTCATCAACATTCTGATCGAAGCCAAACGATTTGAATGCAATGTCAAATCTAATGTTCCAGATCTAGACGCTTGTTTCAGCCCATAAATGGACCTATTAAGCTTGCAAACTCTTTGCTCTTGATTTGGAACTACGAACGCCTCTACTTGAGTCATATAAATGGTCTCCTCAAGATTATAAATAAGAAAGGTAGTCTTGACATCCATTTGCCATATCTCATAATCATAAAATGTGGCTATGGACAGGAGTATGACAACAGGTGAGAAAGTTTCCTCATAGTCAACTCCCTCGACTTGGGTATAACCCTTTGCCACGAGTTGAGCCTTAAAGGTTTGAATCTTTTTATCTACACCTCTCTTTCGCTTATAAATCCACTTACACCCAATAGGTCTTACCTCATCAGGTGGATCCATAATCTCCTAGACATTATTGAAGTGCATAGACTCCATTTCTTGGTTCATGGCTTTAATCCATTCATCCTTGTCAACATTCTCCATTGCTTTTTTAAAAGACAATGGATCCTCGACCCCATCATTAGAAATGACGTTTTGGGTGTCAGTCAAACTCGTGTAGCGATCCGGTGGGTTTATAACCCTCCCACTACGTCGAGGCAGTCTCAACTCTCGAGCTAGTTGACTAGATGCACCGATCTCAACAACTTTTGTTGATCTGTCAGTCTGTTCAACAACTCTTGTTGAACCCTCAGTAGTTTCAGTCTCACTAGAAATCTCACGTAAAACAAGCTTACTTCGTGGCTTATGGTCCCTCATATGGTCTTCATCCAAGAAGATAGCATTTGTAGAAGCAAACACTTTCTTCTCACTCGGATCATAGAAGTATCCACCCCTCGTTTCCTTGAGGTAGCTATTGGATGGATACCATCACGCAACAGAAGAAATCAGGATCCATAAGCATTCTAATTCATTAATTTTGGTTGAAAAGAAACATGCTAAAAACATAGTATAATGGGTTTCATGAACATACCTTGGCCGAACCTACGAAATTTGCTGCAAAATCCCCCGAATCCTTGTGTAGACCACCACAAGATCTTCCCTACTATCTTCTTGGTGCTCTAGATTGAGTTGTGTGACTCAAAATAAGCTGGAATAAAAGAGAATGGAGAAAACTCACTGAACAGAACCCATTGAAGAACACCTTCTTCATCCGAATTTTTCAGCAAAAATTCAGTCGATTCTCCTATCCTTTCTTCACTCCAATCTCTTCAATATATTGTAGACTATCATGCAAAGAGATGTGCTGCATGAGATGCAGCTCATGCTTGGAGTAAACTAAAGGAAAAGTGGTGGGTTCTTTGTAAGCTACTTGAAGATGACTTGAAAAAACCCATTTTTTCAAGTTTTTGTGATTTTTCAATTTCCAAAAATCCATTGTGATTTTAAAATAAAATTTTATTTCAAAAATCAAAATTTATTAATTTTAAAAATTAATTTCAAAAATTAATTTTATAATAAAATTAACAAACAATTATTTAAACAATTTAAATAATTCTAATTAATTTAATATCTAATATTAAATTAATTTTTACACAAATTCATCTTCATATATTTAAATCATATTTAAATATATTTTCTCCAATTTCGTTTGATTTTAATTTGAACGTTTCAAATTAACTTATCACACTATTCTAGAGCTAATCCATTTCCGAGCTAGTAGGAGGACCTCATGGACCTACAGATCATAGACTCCAACGATCTGAGATTAATCACTTAAATTCATTAAACCGATCTAACCCCCATTCGTTAACTAATGGGTCACTCCACTAAAGCCCATAGTTGAACTCCCCTCACTGTAGATATATTATGTTAACTCGATATAACCATGATTAGTAAGTTAACCCTTCACAGGTTGTTCGTAATAACGATTGGGTTAAATCTCTGTTTTACCCCCGAAATTATCTCTTGTTCCTTAAGTTCCCACTGATCTCCTAATGAACAATTGTTTTGTGATCCAATCACAAAACCGAGTCCCTCTCATTTGGAATGAGAGGGTGGGATCCCTTGTTCAAACCCAGAATCAGCACTAAAGGAAACAACCTCTCTACTATCCCTAAAGCGGGTAGGAGTGAATTCCCTCTTGCACCCTATGTCCCCAGCTATCTATCTAGTCTTACCCCTGAAATGGCAGTCATATTGAGCCGACGTTGTTGAGCCAACCCTCACCTATGAAAATCTAAGGGCAATCCTAGATAAACAGGAGTTCATAGTTATCTCAGGATTAAGGTTAAATTACCTAGGTCATCGCTTTGAAATAGTCGGTCTTAAATAGTAAATAACGTTATAAAGTAAGAGTGACTCATTTTATGGTCTGATATTGTACAAACTCTTTTGTGGGAAACCCCCACTCCTCAGTCCAACATGAACGAATTAGGATCACTTCGTTTGTGGCACTTTACAACTCCTTGTAACAACTACAGAGCAGGTCGTATCCAATAGTGTTACTAGAATAAGGTACCCAACCTTATCAATATACTATAGATCATTTTGACTATTTACTCGAACCTGATCCACCTTTATGTCTCCACATAAAGTTCAAGTACTCATCCAATAGTCAAGAGACTTTTAGGTTTATTAGATTTCTATTCAAGCAATAGATCTATTCAATAACACCTTTATTGAATTTTCAGAATAAGTTCCATTGTTTAAATATCACGAGTTTTAGGACATAAAACCCAATAAACTCCCACTTGGACTAAAACTCCAGTGGTAACTTATACATTCGATATATAAGACTGAGTTTTTGAGTTTTTATAGAGAAATACAATAAACTAGAGCATCCCATACCCATATTTTACCATTTGGTATCTCTATACCCGATATTTCTCCCACTTGCCCTAGGTTATCTGTTATTCCTAGTCCTACTAGGTAATTCTCAAACACTTTAGCCGAGAGAATTATTGTAAACATTTTAGTATACAATAGGCTTTAGATAAAACTATAAGGGGATTGCATCTAAATCTCAATAATGGCCAGGAAGCACACTTTCCTCCCACTACATTGAGGTACTCTCAACTCTTTGAGCAAGATGCATCTGACCTGTCTCAACAACTCTTTGTTAACAGTTAGATCTAGAAATCTTTAAACTTTCTATACTTTGATCTAGCCATTTAGATATATGAATATCTATAAATAGATTGTAACAATTTGATTCTTAACAAAGGTTGCTAGAACAAATATAATTTTTTAGAATGAACATTTCATTTATCACGAAAATATATACAATTTGTTCTATACAAGTTTTAACAATTAAAAATAAGTAGCAACTTCTCCCACTAGATGAGCTGAGCAAATGGTCCCAGGGTCAAGTTAGCCTGGTTACCTTTTCTCTGCTCTCTTCTCGACAAGATATTGAGGGCAGTGTCTCCTCCAGTGCCCTTCATCATTGCAGTGGAAACATTTCCCTTTGCAACGTTATCCTTGTCTTTCAATCCAGTAGGCTTCTTCTTCCCTTTCCCTTTGCCTTTCTTCACAAGAATACTCTTACTCTTTGAAGAGGAAGCAACTTCAGGCTTGGAGGACATTCCTCACTTCTTAGTAGTAGTAATATTAACTTCTGGTATTAGACCCTTTGTTCTCAACATTATCTGGTAAGCCTGTAGCTCATTCAGTAGAGTAGTCAAATTTTATTCATTAATGCATTCAAAATTGCATAAAACTCTTCAGAAGAGATTCTAGAATAAAACCAACTTGACTTCTCTCGTTCATGATAGCACCGTTTACTTCTACCATATTAAAGTGGACCATCATGTCTAGGACATGTTCAAACATTGGTCCCCACTTTGATGCGACTGTTGTAAACGTGCTTAGTGGCATCCGCCATAGAGATTCCATAATCTCTTTGGCAGTACTCATATCCTCATGCTTCTCTTGTCAACACATCAGATAAGCTGGCGAGAATATAAGCACATGCTATATCATTAGCCTTGACCCACCTGTCATATACATCCCGAACATTTAGGTTTGTGTTAGAGCTAGGAATGGGAGGGCAATCCTCAGTTAAGACAAACCGTAAATTGTCTATCACAAGTATCATGTTCAAATTTGATTTCTAATTCACATAATTATACCCAATAAATTTATATGACGCCAACACTTGTATTAATGAACTTTTCATTCTGAAATTAAATATCCAATCAAGTTTTAGCAATTTTAATAATTTACCCAAGATTATTCGTTTGCAATGATACTACATCAAGAAATTCTTGACTAAATACTACCTCCAGAATAACTCATATTCCGATAGTCATTTAGGTACCGCTTTTGGTCAGATATTATTAACACTTAATAATTCAGTAAGTGTAGACCCACCATTTTCAGATCTTATAGAACAGATAAGTATCACTCTGAAAGTAGAAAATAGTACCCAAGACGAAACTATAAAACCCTATTCATGTTACTGAAGCCTGGGTTGTTCCGAATCCTATGTTACAACTCTCCATGGGGATAGCCGTCGTTAAACGACTTGCAAAGGGCCGTTTAAAGCTAATCAGCAGGCGCAACATAAGAATCTCACGGTTCAGACTAATGGAGGAGAACGTAGGATATGTTGACACATTTTCTTCACCCACTTACTATGAACTACTTCCTCCGTTCACCTTGGTATTGACACATACATCCGCTCTCCATAGGGAGGTCACTCTTAGGGTGACATGAAGCATCATATAAATCTCACGGTGTGAACTATGTGGAGACGTGGCAGTTGAAATCATACACTTGATTTCTATTTGAACAACTTCCTCTTATTCACCCGAGTCTAAATTTAAGCTAAAAAATACTCTCCGTAAGGAAGTCACTCATAGAGTGACATGAAGTACCACTTAAATCCAGACTATGAACTCTTAGGGATGCGAGAGCTAAGAATAACATACCGCGTATGTTATTTATCTCCCGCTAAAGTTTTCTAATAACTCTATCATATAGAAGTTATTCACTACCATTGAAGCGTTCTAAAGTTTGGGTAACTTTGTACTTATCCATTTATAACTTTTATAAATGGACTTAAACCTATGATGTCTAGGTGATAAACCCTTTTATTACATCACATTGCTCACGGATACTGATGCGTTATTTTATGCGGTGATATAATGAAAGGAAATTGTGGTGATGAGAAATGCGTTGTGCAATAAGTTTTCTCAGCAGAACCCAAGTATAAATCCTGCTGAGTTTCCTGGTAAGTCCAGGGTCGAACTCAGGGACTAAGGAAAACAATATGCGGTAATAATTTTTAAGATGACTTTGTGGTAACCAATAAATCAAAGAGTTGTTGGGTTGTTGTTTGCAGTATAAAATGTATGCGACGGAGTTAAGAAAGAGTTGATAATATGGAAGATGCGATGAATATGTAGGGGAACAAGTTGAGAAAGGGTTCAACTAATATTTCCTAAGATTGCATTCATGTTATGCGATCATGCAACACACATACAATAGCAAATCATCTCTTAACGCAAATATTACAGCTTCTAGTTTAGAACACATGCGATATATGCGATAAAGTCTATAGGACCTACACATAAGCCTCTATTCTTGTCTATGCGATGAAGATTGACACTCACACATACAAGGTGACCGCATAATACTATAACCTATCTCTAGGGTGCATGCGATGCATGTTAGCAAACAGAGCTCATCTCTAAGTCCCTATCTCTTGATTACGCAGATCTAATCTTGCTCTCTCGAGTCTAGATTTTAACCTAGCTCTCTCAAGTCTTAGGTTCTTTCTTTAGACTCTCTTTCGAGTAGCTCTAAAGGGGTGTTGGGCGCAACATAAGACAAGATGATCGCATGAAATGAAGATCCTAGGTCATGTTAACTATGTTCTTCTCAACCCATTCGATAAATTTAGTTACTCATGCGTGCTTTTAAGAGAGTGAACAGATGTAGATAAGTAAGTTCCATTTTATAGATATGTAATTGAAATACAGAATAACAATGCGGAATAAGAATAAAAAGCCTGGTAGCAATCTCTTGCTTCCCAAGGCTTTACACTGTTCTTCTCTACTATGCTCAAAAGATAATCTTGCTCTCGAGAGAGTTAGCACTCTCTCTGTTTTCCACACCTCCTGGGTTCTCTCTTGAGATGACCAGGGCGATCTTTCAGTTTCTCTTCCCTTCTTTCGCTCCGCCTTCCAAGTATAAGAAACTATGAACAATGCTACTTCTATCTAAGGGAAAGCTATCTAATTGTCAAACTCTTTCACTGAAGGTGGCCTCTGGTATTTATAGAGCTTCGGGGTGAAAAGCTTATTCTCTCTTATGGTTGCATTGATGGGATGACATTAATTCTCTATCTGATGCGCCAAATATTTGTCACCAAAAAGTTGAGTGTACTTGCTACAGTAGTTCGTTAACGGCTTGTCAACTTTATTCAGAATCGACCGTTATCAGCTTTCTGTCCCATCGTGATTTATTACGCTTTTGCCCAAGATGCGCCTACCAAGTTGCGTCAGCTCTATGCGGCAATCTTCTTAAGCAGATATTTGCGAGCGTAAATGACCGCATAGCCTTGCGGTAACGCAATCTTTTGATGTGCTCAGCCGTTGATTTCTTTGGATCGCATTTTCCGCCTTGCGTCAACGCAAGTCTGCACAAAAATACATAAGTTAACTGTTTTAATGCGATGGACGTATGTGACCACATTATTGTGAACTTAATACTTTTTGGATGCAATCTTGTATATTTTTATCAATGCAAACCTGCATTGTTTTATAACTTAGCACTGTAATAACGTGCATTTCTATCCGTTATCAAATACTCATAAAACTGGTTACCAATGCTCAATTATTCAGCCATAATCCCCAGTTAGGAGGTGTTTTGTAGACCGTCAACTTAAATACCCCCAACCTTCTACGGGATTAGATATTGGTTGAGTTTGTAACCATAGTTTTACAAGTTTAACAACCTATTTTAACTAATTAAAACAAGTGGTTAACCTACGTGAGCATGCAGCTGTTCTTCGTTATGGATTTTAAATGTCTAACCAAATTTTATAACCACTTATAAAACTTTAGACATGCTAAATATCTACAACATCTAGGCATTCAATATCTAATATAACACTTATATTAAATACAAGAAACCCTAACATTCATACTATATATTATAACAGATTATAACATACTTTCAATGCATGTTGCATGCTTCCTATGGTGGATTTTAAATCTAAATGGCGTACTATATGAATATACAAGGTTTATTTAATTATAACATACATCCAATGCATAAATAATTAAACACGTACTGATATGGTTTTAGTTTTGGTAAAAACAAGCAAGCAAAAGCCTAACTATCACAAAAACAGCTTCAACACTGCTCGAACTGCTCCAAAACCGCTTGAACCGGACCCAAACCATCTAAACCAGACCAAGCGAGACTGAACCGGACCAACCACAAACCATTTGAAGCTGAACTGGACCAAACCTCAAAAGAACTGGTCGAACCGGTTTATCTTGCTCTCGCTCAAAATTTCACCAAGTCTGATCGTTTAGCATTGACGACCATCGTCATGCGATGGGCTCGATCGTTTAGCGCTTGCTTGATCGTTTAACAACTAACATCTATCGTTTAAAAAAGCTACACAATCGTATAGTGTTTGCCTTCTATCGTATAGTGTCTTCGTCTAGCGCTGGAGGATACTACATGATCGCTTAGTCTCAAACATTATCGCATAACTCCATCGTTTAGCACCTCGTCTTGATAATTTAGTGCATGCTCGAGGTAAGTGATTTCCTAATGCTATCGCATAGCAATTGATGCATCGCTCAGCTGCCGCTCATAGATAAACATTCGTGTAAGCGATCGCTCAGCGCCATCGCATAGCTCTTCGCCGCATCGCTTAGCTCCAAATCAAAGGTAAACGATCGTGTAAGCGATTGCTCAACACCATCACATAGCTCTTCCCCTCATCGCCTAGCTCCCACCCAAAGCTACACGATTGTGTAGTGCCATCGCATAGAAAAACAACGCATCGTTTAGCTCCCGAGGTAGACGATCGTCTAGCGCACAACATCTAAACGATTAACGCTCGAAGCTAGACGATCGTTTAGCTTTTCCTTCATATCGTCTAAATTAAAGCTAAACGATCGTTTAGCTACTGAGGCTCAAGATCAATATGAACATAGGCTGATCGTCTGGAATCTCAACTTGGCCCTTTCGCTTGTTTCTTCGAATTACAGCTTAATTTCAACTCTAATAACTCCAAATAAATTAGACTCTTGGGAAGACATTAAAGCTCATCAAGCAAGAGCCAATTACAAATTTAAATGGAAAATCTAACAAAAATTAAAGGCTAAAACTTAGAAAACCATATCATTACAGCAATTTTATATTTTCATACAAAACACCCACCAAACCAGAATTAATCAGAACTGACTGCTTATAAGATCCTCTGATACCAGTTGTTGGATGGACACCATCATGCAGTGGAAGAAATCAGGATCCATAAGCATTCTAATTCATTAATTTTGGTTGAAAAGAAACATGCTAAAAACAGAGTATAATGGGTTTCATGAATATACCTTGGCCGAACCTACGAAATCTCCATTTCTAGCTGCAAAATCCTTCGAATCCTTGTGTGGACCACCACAAGATCTTCTCTACTATCCTCTTGGTGCTCTAGATTGAGTTGTGGGACTTAAAATAAGCTGGAATCAAATGGAATATGGAGAAAACTCACTGAACAGAATCCATTGAAGAACACCTTCTTCATCCGAATTTTCAGCAAAAATTCAGTCGATTATCCTCTCCTTTCTTCACTCCGATCTCTTCAATATATTGCAGACTATCATGCAAAGAGATGTGTTGCATGGGATGCAACTCATGCTTCGAGTAAACCTAACGAAAAGTGGTGGGTTCTTTGTAAGCTACTTGAATATGACTTGAAAAAACCCATTTTTTCAAGTTTTTGTGATTTTTCAATTTCCAAAAATCCATTTTGATTTTAAAATCAAATTTTATTTCAAAAATCAAAATTTATTCATTTTACAAATTAATTTCAAAAATTAATTTTCTAATAAAATTAATAAATAATTATTTAAACAATTTAAATAATTCTAATTAATTTAATATCTAATATTAAATTAATTTTTACACAAATTCATCTTCATATATTTAACATATTTTCTCCAATTCCGTTTAATTCTAATTTGAATGTTTCAAATTTACTTATCACACTACTCTAGAGCTAATCCATTTACGAGCTAGTGGAGGGACCTCATGGACCTACAGATCATGGGCTCTAACGATCCGAGATTAATTGACTAAACTCATTAGACCGATCTAACCCCCACGCGTTAACTAATGGGTCACTCTACTAAAGTCCGTAGTTGAACTCCTCTTACTGTAGATATATTATGTCCACTCGATATAACCATGATTAGTAAGTTAACCTTTCACAGGTTGTTCGTAATAACGACTGGGTCAAATCTTTGTTTTACGTTCGAAATTAACTCTTGTTCCTTAAGTCCCCACTGATCCCCTAATGAACAATTATTTTGTGATCCAATCACAAAACCGAGTCCCTCTCATTTCAAATCAACATTTAAGGGAACAATCTCTCTACTATCCCTAAAACGGGTAGGAGTGAATTCCCTCTTACACCCTATGTTCCCAGCTATCTATCCAGTCTTACTCCTGAAATGGCAGTCATATTGAGCCGATGCTGTTGAGCCAACCCTCACCTATGAAAATCTAAGGGCAATCCCAGATAAACAGGAGTTCATAGTTAGCTCCGGATTAAGGTCAAGTTACCTAGGTCATCGCTTTAAAATAGTCAGTCTTAAATAGTAAACAACATTATAAAGTAAGAGTGACTCATTTCGTGGTCCGATCTTGTACAAACTCTTTTGCACAAGGACACCCCCACTTCTCTTGTCCAATATGACTGAATTAGGATCACTTCGTTTGTAGCACTTTACAACTTCTTGTAACAGCTACAGAGCAGGCCGTATCTAATAGTGTTACCAGAATAAGGTACCCAACCTTATCCATGTACTATAGATCCTTTTGACTATTTACTCGAACCTGATCCACCTTTATGTCTCCATATAAAGTTCAAGTTCACATCCAATAGTCAATGTGCTTTTAGGTTTTTTAGATTTCTATTCAAGCAATAGATCTATTCAATAACATCTTTATTGAATTTTCAAAATAAGTTCCATACTTTACATACCACGAGTTTTAGGACATAAAACCCAACAGTAGCCTACAAAGAGGCAAACTTTCAAATGCGGTTCCAACTTCTTCAGGTTAGTCACAAGCATGTGTGCCGGACCCCCCCCAAATCCTAAAGTAGCGTAAACTACCTTTATGGCCTCTCCACAACTCAAAAAGTGTTTCAAAACACTTTTGAGGGAACGTTGTTCAGGATATAGCATGTAGTCTCCACTGCAAAACCCCAAAACGAGTCTGGAAGATGATCATAACTCATCATAGATCGAAGCATGTCCAACAAGGTTCTGTTTCTCCTTTTTGATACACCATTCTGCTGAGGTATACTTGGTGTCGAGAGTTGGGACATAATCTCATGTTTTATCATATAGTTCTAGAATTGGAGGTCCATATACTCTCCATGAAGATCAGATCATAGTGTTTTTATCTTCTTATCTAACAAGTTTTCAACTTCAGCCTTATATTCCTTGAACTTTTCAAGGGCTTCAAACTTACGTTGCATTAGGTAGAGATACTCGTACCTTGAATAATCATCTATGAAAGAGATGAAATATTCATGTCCACCTCAAGCTTTAACATTCATCGGACTACAAAGGTTTGAATGTACAAGCTCTAGGCCTTCCTTGGCTCTGTAACCTTTTATAGTAAAAGGTCGTTTGGTCATCTTGTTTTCGAGGCATGATTCACACACCGGCAAGAAGTTTTCTTCTAAACTCTTTAGAAGTCCACTTTTCACCAACTGCTCAATCCTATTGAGGTTGATGTGACCTAACCTTAGATGCTAAAGATAGGCATTTTCCTTAGGAGAAACCTTTGGTCTTTTAGCTGTTATTGCCGTATTGAAAATTTAAACTTTAAACAGGGCTTTTATGACTAACGACCTTAGTACATATAAGTTACTTTCCATCAAACCAAAACCAATCTCCATTCCATTCTTGAAAATAAACCCTTTATTCTTAGAAAAGGAGACGGTATACCCTTGTTCAATCAGACGAGAAACCGAGATTAAGTTACTCTTGATATGAGGAACTAAAAAAGCATTATCCAATAACAGATAACGTTTCTTGTCCAAAAATAACTTCAGCCTGCCTACAGTAGCAGCTGAAACAACCTCACCAGTACTGACTCTAAGAGTCATCTCTTCCTGTGGAAAGTGGCAACGTTTGTCAAGAACTGAATCCTTGGGAAGAGGAACTGACTTGGTTGGTAGCACCTGAATCTAGAATCTAGGCAGAATCATCATTCTCTACTAAACATGTCTCTAAGACCAATAAATCAGACTTACTGTCTTTAGACATCCTTCTCTTTTGGAGAGTAGTGGGATCTGGATTAGAACCTAAATAAGCTCCAAGTTCCTTGTCAGAGAACACATCACTTCCATGAACCTTAACAGAGTCAGCAACAATTGCTTCCTCTTCTTGGAGTTTAACTTGGGAACTGACACTACTGGTTTTGTCATCCATCCCTTTGTGCTTGAAAAATAAGAACTGACATTCAAACAAATCTTGCAACGAGTCCATGATCTCACGTGAAATGACCATGTTCTCAACCCTTTTGGCCAAAACATTAGGTCTGCTAGCTCAAATGTGAAGTCGGGCCAATGAATTAGCCTTCATTCACACCTCATATGCATTACGAACACTTTGCGGTGCATCAAGGGTTGGGACTTGAGGACATTCCTCAACCATGACAAATGCGAGGTCGTTTGCCACGAAATATGTCAAGACTCTTTCTACTGTAGGTAATCGGCCAAACTAGAGGTATTAAATGGAAATACTAACAAGTTGCTGAAAACAAAAATACATTTTCCTACGTTAGGTTTTAAGCAAATACCCATTGAAAAAAAAAACATACAACATCCAATAAGGTTTTGCAAAACTAACATGAACCCCAAGTGACATCTAGTTTCACAATGACGCTTCAAAGGTTTAAGACAAAATTTGCCGAAGGGAGGTAAATTATCCCTCATCTGAATTGAGAAGTTCTTAACTAGTCATTAATACCAGAACAACTCTTGCTCCTATAACGGCTAACCATCATTGATTTGGTTAAGAGATCGTTAACTTACTTAATAATCTCCGTAAGTGTGACCTGCCATTTTAAGCCCTAAAGATCTGCCCAAGCAACCAATCCAAAGGGAATACAGAATAATCCCACGGTGTGAACTAATGACAGAGATCGTAGAACATGTTAACACACACTCTTCATCCACTTACTATAAACACTCTCTCCATCCACCTTTATATTGACTCATGCAACACCATCCGAAGGGGGATGCTCCCAGGGCACCACGAGGCCAAGCGTGAATCTCATGACGTGAACATTCAGGGAAAAACATGAGTGGAATCATTGACATATCAGATACATCTCTTCCTCCCACTGAGTATTTTATAACCTAGGGTTTGTTTACTTAGAAAAAACATAGTAAAGAATTTTAACTAAGTGACTGGTTAGGTTTGCGCAAGAGTAACTTTTTCCTTGGATAGTTGAAACAACTTTTGATCATCATCCATTAAACTCTTTAACGGAGTCTTTGACCAATTGCCACATGCTTGTAGAAAATCTATCTAATTCACCTTTCGAGGTAGGTTCCTAGGTAGGGGTGTTCCGTTTCCGTCAGCTTAAGTATCCCAGCCTAGACAGAACCTGCCTTAGACAAAAGGTCCCTTATAGATAGCTTTAATATAATTTTAATTTTTTATGCCAATCAATTTAATCCTATTAAACTGATTTCAAAAGATTAAACTAGGTAACTAATCCCATTAGAACCATTGAACTTAGGTCCATCTCAATCTAATTTTAAAACCCTTTTAAAAACATGAGTTTACCCGAAGTCCGCATGTAACTCTTTCTTATACTATAATGCTTATAATATAAATATGATGCATAATAATGCTCACTACATGCACTAATATACTCTTATGTTTCATGACGCATGCACATGCTTTCTAGTAATTTCTTCATACAATATTATAACACTTATAATACATGATGCATGAGTAATTGCATAACCTAAGGTGGGTTTCAAACTATATGTCAAACACTTTGCCATATAAACACCATACATCACATGTATAATAAACAAATGTCGATGAATCGGGAAAAATTGCCTCAAATCCTTATGAATAAAAGCTAACTATTACAACAACAACGAGTCTTCGGTTTAAACAGGCGAACCGGGTCTTGAACCGTCCAGGCGAAGCAACGCGTCTCCACTAATCGTGTACCAAATCCCTACGATCGTCTACACAAAAGAACAAACACTTTGCTCAATCGTTTACCTACACTTCCAGAGCTAAACGATCATTTAACAACGATGTGTACCTTTTACTATGCGATGAAGCATGAGGTATGTGATCGCGTAGCGCGCTCCGCAACACAAACTCTATACGATCGTCTAAACAACTACGATGCGGCGAAGCACCATCGTCTAAATGATCGCTGAGCGAGTGCCTTTGTATCGTATACTGTGTGATCGTGTAGGTAATGACTATGCGATGAGCATGTTGTTAGAGTATATCAGCAAGCAACGAAAGCAACAAGGATCAAAGCACTCTAATTCATTAATTTTGCCAGTAACTAATGCATGCTCATCAATCACAAGAGGGTTTGAAGTTATACCTTTGTATAACTTCTTCAAATCTTGATTCTCAGTTGTAAACTTCTCCGAATCTTGTTGTGAACCACCTCAAGATATTCCCCACTATTTTCTTGGAGTTTTAGATGAGTTGTAGGATTCAAAAACATCTTGAATGAAAGGAAATTTGGAGAAGAATTCACTGCTACAACCCTCTTGAAGAACAACTTCTTCAACACGAATTTTTCAGCAAAAACTCTATAGATGCATGCCTCAATTCCACTCCAATCTTCTTTATTTATTGTAGGCCTTTCATGAAAATAAGATGGTTTCATGAGATGCAGCTCATGCTTGGAGTTATTGAAGCCAAATATAAGTGGGTTTGGTATGAGCTAGTTGAAGGTTTAATGGAAAAAACCATAGTTCTATTTTGTATTGTTTTTCCAACTTTTTAATTTTTTTTACCAAATGATTTCAAAAATCAAATTGTTTTCAAAAATTGAAAATATTATTAATTTTGTAAAATTTCATAAAATGGAACTATGGTTTTTTTTCTTTTCTTTTGGAGAGTCTTTTATCTTACTTAGGAATTTATATTATGTACCTAAGATGAAAAGAAACTTAATCTCCATTTCATGTCTGCTAGAAAATATGTACAGAATATTTTTTGAATCTAACGAAGTGTTTGTTTTTTCAAGAGGTGTTCATATTTGTTTTGCAAAACTAAAAAATAACTTGTACATATTAAAACCAGCTGAAACGTATGCCATTCTAAATACAGAGATGTTTAAAATGGCTGAGACTCAAAATAAAAAACGGAAAATTTCTCCTAACGCCTAACTTTGGCACCTTCGATTAGGGCACATCAATCTCAATAGGATTGAGAGATTGGTAAAGAATGACTTTCTAAGCGAGTTAGAAGAAAATTATTTAACGTTGTGTGAATCTTTCCTTGAGGGTAAGATGACTAAAAAAACCTTTTACTGGAAAAAGTTATCAAGCCAAATAGCCTCTTAAGTTAGTACATTTTGACCTCTGTGGTCCTATGAATGTGCGAGCCCGAGGAGGCTATGAATATTTTATTAGTTTTACTGATGATTACTCTAGGTATGAGTATGTTTATCTGATGCAACGGATATCTGAATCCTTTGAAAAGTTCAAAGGGTTCAAGGCTGAAGTTGAAAGTGCATTGGATAGACGGATTAAAAAACTTCGATCAGATCAAAGTGAAGAGTTTTTGGATTTGGGGTTCTAGGACTATTTAATAGAACATGGAATCGTTTCCCAAATCTTAGCGTTGTGTACACCTCAGTAGAATGGTGTAACGGAGAGGAGAAATAGAACCTTGTTGGACATGGTTCGTTCGACGATGAGTTATGCTTCCTTACTGGACTCGTTTTGGGATTTCGTAGTAGAGACTACAGTATATATATTCAACTGTGTTCTTTCCAAGAATGTTGCGAGAACACCTCTGGATTTGTGAAACAGGCATAAAGCTAGTTTACATCACTTCTGCATATGGGGTTACCCAACACATGTGCTTGAGGCTAATCTCAAGAAGTTGGAACAACGATCGAGGTTGTGCCTCGTTGTAGGCTACTCCAAAGGTATACGAAGGGGTTACTTTTATGATCCGTCGGAAAATAGGGTGTTTGTTTCCATAAATGGTACTTTCTTGGAGGAGGATCTTATTAGGGAGCACAGTTCACGTAGTAAAGTCGTGTTATGTGAGCTTTCCAACGAAACTACTTAAACTTCAACAAGAATTATTGAAAGGTCTGCTTCATCAACATGAGTTGTTGATGATAGTTCATCTGGTAGGTCGGTACCACCTCAAGAGTTGAAGGAACCTCGACGCAGTGGGAGGGTTTCCAACCCACCCGTTCGCTATTTGGGTTTCACAGAAATCTTGGTTATGGTAGCCGATGGCGACGTTGAGGATCCATTTTCTTATCAGAAGGAAATGGTGGATGTTGATCAGGATGAATGGGTCAAAGCTATGGATCTCGAGATGGAGTCGATGTACTTCAACTCAGTATGGGATCTTGTGGATTAGCCTGATGGATTAAGACCTATAGGTGGTAAATGGATCTACAAGCGGAAACAGGGTGCCTTCACAAGTGGAAACGGGGTGCCTTCAAACCTTCAAGGCCCGACTTGTGGCAAAGGGTTATACCCAGGTGGAGGGAGTTGACTATGAGGAGACTTTCTCGCCTGTTGCCATGTTGAAGTCGATCCACATCCTCCTGTCCATTGTCACTTATTATGATTATGAGATTTGAAAAATAGACATCAAGACGACCTTTCTGAATGGCAATCTTGAGGAGACCATTTACATGGTGCAGCTTGAGAGATTCATTGCCCAAGGTCAAGAGCAAAAAGTTTGTAAATTTAATCGGTCCATTTATGGGCTGAAACAGTCGTCTCGATCTTGAAATATTCGGTTTGATACTGCAAATCAAATCGTATGGCTTTGACCAAAACATTGATAAACATGTGTCTACAAGAAGATCGTCAATGGTTTAGTAGTTTACTTAGTGTTGTATGTAGACGGTATCCTACTCCTTGGGGATGATGTAGGTCTATTAACTGCAGTTAAGAACTGGCTAGCAACCCAATTCCAAATGTAAAATTTGGTAGAGGCTCAATTTGTTTTGGGTATACAGATCATTCGAGATCATAAGAACAAAGTGTTAGCACTGTCTCAGGCATCGTACATTGACAAGATGTTGCTCAAGTACTCAATGTAGGACTTCAAATGGGGCCTACTGCCGTGCAGACATGGAATCACTTTGTCTAAGGACATGTGTCCTCAGACACCTCAGGAGGTTGAGAAGATGAGACGGGTCCCATATGCTTCTGCCGTTGGCAGTTTGATGTATGCGATGCTCTATACTAGGCCAAACATCTGCTATGATGTGGGAAAAGTCAGCAGGTATCAGTCTAAGTCAGGGTCACTGGACCGCTATAATGAACATTCTCAAGTATCTTCGAAGAACGAGGGACTATATGCTCGTGTATGGATCTAAGGATTTGATCCTTACTGGATACATGGATTCTAAATTTCAGACTAATTGGGACTATAAAAAATCCACTTCAGGGTCAGTTTTTCCTCTTAACGAAGGAGTTGTAGTGTGGCGAAACACTAAACAGAGGTGCTTGCACAGTTTTTTCAGATATGTCTAGGCCTATCACCCACTATTGTGACAATAGTGGTGGTGTGGTGAACTCCAAAGAGCCCAGGAGTCACAGACGTGGCAAACACATAGAGCTGAAGTATCATTTGATCCGCGAGATAGTGCATCGAGGGGACATGATTGTCACAAAGATCACTTCGGAGCACAACATTGTTGACCCGTTTACGTAGGATCTCACGGCTACAGTGTTTGAGGATCATCTTCAGAACATGGGTCTACAGGTCTGCTCGTGGTTGGACTAGGACAAGTGGGAGAACTTTATATATTGAGCCTTAATGCCCTAGTTTATTGTTTTGTACTAGTTTTTGTACACTTCACTCGCTTTAGGACAAGTGGGAGATTGTTAGGGATGATGCCCTAAACTCTCGTGTCTTGTAGTTTGTAAACACAGTTTTGTATGAACGTTTGATGTATAATATATGATATTTTCTTCACTGGTTGTCATTGGATGTTTTATTTACTTTACCAAAAACCAATAAACTAAAATCCTTGGTTGTCATTATGTAACTTAAGCATGTATGTGGTGACAGATAAGTGGATCATGTATTATGCGACAACCAAAATGGTCTAGAGTATATGGATATAGGAGGGAAACCTTATCTTGGTAACGCTACAGATGCGACTCGCTTTGTGGAATAGTTGCAAGTGTAGTAACTTGTTACAGAAGTTCTGATCCTGATCATTCATGTGGGGACGTGCGAGCGAGGGTGTTCTATACAAAGAGTTTGTATAAGACCTGACCACGAAGTGTTAACATCTCGTTATATAACACCATTCATGACAGAGACTTCACTTCACTAGGATGATCATAGGTAACATAACCTCAATCCTGAGTGAGTTGGGAACTTCTGCCTTTGAGGATGGTCCTTTGATTTGCATGGGTGCGAGTGGTGTGATCGCCGACTCAAACCTACCACTTTGGGGATTCGTCTGATCTGGGAGCTAGGAACTCAGCTACACAAGATGGAATTCACTCATTCCCCGAAGTAGGAGTACGTAGATAGATTGCTCCCTTAAGGGCGAATCTCGGGGCTTGAACGATGTGGTGCCACACACCTTCTCATGGTGTGAGAGGTGTCCACACATAGTAGGACTATGTTGCATTGTTCATTAGAGGGATCAGTGGTACTTAAGGAGTTAGATGTAACTACAAGGCAAAATGGCAAATTGGCTTAGCTATATTTACGAGCATTTGTGAAGGGTTATCATATTGTTAATTGGTTATATCTGATGGACACATAAATATATTTGTGGTAAGGAGAGTTCAATTATCGGTCTTTAGTGGAAAGCTAACAATTAATGGATGGTGGATCTCGTGGCTAAAGAGTTCAGTTAGCTATTCACATACCGTTGAAGCTTCAAGCCATAGGTCCATAAGGTCCTCTTGGTAGCTCAATGGATTCTAGTTGAGAATAAATTTTTGGGTCAGCTTGAAATGTTCAAATTGACAAAAGGAAGTTCGATTATATAGAATATGATTAAACTGGTTAATTATATATGATATGATTAAATTTAAGTATGAGATACATTAATTAGAGGAAAATGGTTATAAATATGATTTATATCTAGTGGAGGAGAAAACGCTATGGTTGATAAGTGATATTAAACTATAGGTTAATGAATATAATATGATTATATTTACTATTTTAATCTGACAATTATGGGATAATTATGCATGTCGTTTTCTCCATAACCGTGTATTAGTGGGAAGTTCTAAGCAGTTTTCGTAACTGAAAAATAAAATGAAAATCGTTTTCATCTTGCAAGAAATCACGTAATTTGCTCACAAAGTGTATGCTGCCTATCGCTGAGTAAATTGAGAGACTATACGATAGCTTAAATTTACTACACGATTGCATACACGTGTGCATCTTTCTAAACGATCGCCTACGTTTTACTAAACAATCGTCTAGCATCGAGCATTTGCTAAACAATCGCTGCCTTTTTCCTACATGATCGTGTACTTCATCTAAAGAATCAAGCATTTTGTCTATACGATAGACTAAGCTTTCTCCCACTTGCTTGATCGTTGTATACGATCCTCATATTCTCCTCCCCTCTACCAAATCCCAACAGAGCCCACTCTTTGGATTCTCACACCAAGAATACCGAGGGTTCCAAATGGTGGTGTCGTCCCTATTTTCCTTCTCTTCATGTGGATGTTGTTCATGGTAGATGATCAGTGGTGTTGGTGAACAATAGCTTGACGTTCCAGCGAGAGTGAGAGCACCCGTTCCTTGGAGAGAGCGAGTTTTTCTGTGAAGAAAGGTTCTTCGACTTGTAAGTTTTCTTGTTGTTTTGTTATTTAATCTTAAAGCATGCCGGTAATTTTACAGTATGATATATATCTGTTTTTTTGAATGTAAATGTGGTAATTTTGTCACAATGTCTTTGGAAAGATCCGCTTCCACTCAGAGGTACTCTTGTATAAGACTTCCTTCAATTGGTATCAGAGTCAGGTTTCTGATATTCCAAATTCATTGATGCAAAGAATTGCATTTACATTCTTGGTGGGTGAAGTATGTCTGCTTTCTGTTTAATCGTTAAATATTTTGTGGATGTGTGGATTTATGGATTTTCTGGGATGACGCCTCTGGATTGTTTAAATTCTTTTACATTTGTAGTTAATTGTAAAAGCCCCTATGTTTTTGGGCATATTAACTACTATCGAGTCTGTAATTTCAAAGTTTTTGAGTATATGAGTCGTTCGTGAAGAAGTTTCGTAGCAAGGGTTGCTGTTCTTTGAGGATGAAGACGACCAAGCATTGGTTGGGTCGTGTAGATGATGGGGTAGACGATCGTTGAGTATCGGATACTCGGAAGCTGTTTTACGCGCGCGCACTAGATGATCGTATAGATCACCAAGTTTCATCGCTTAGTTATTGACTATACGATCGTGGAGTAAATCGTTTACCTATCGCGTGTTAAGTAATCGTCTAGACGATCGGGCTTTGCAGCTTCGTTGTCGTCTTAACAATCGTTTAGCATCGGCGTGTTTTAGTCTTGTGCGTTACATGATTGTTTACTTGGCTGCGTTTACTAGACGATGGGAGCTTTACCCGATAGTTCAAGACCCGATTCGCTTGTGAACCGATTTGCTCGATGGAAAAATATAATAGATAGAGTTTTCTTTCCAGTTTTGAGGTGGTTCATTCCGGTCTATTAATCTGTGTTAATATACATAAGATGTATGTTTTATTTATATGTCATATGGTATGCCATATAGAAAAATCCCACCTTAGGTTATGCATTGGTCATGCATCATCTCTTTATTATAAGTGTTATGATTTAGAGAAGCATGACTTAAACTACATAAGAGCATGCTCGTGCATCATATAATATAAGAGTTATATTTATGCATGCATAAAGTGTCGACATGTATCATCTTTATATTATAAGTGTTATAGGAAAAGGGATGTATAGAAAGCATATGTGCTTGGTTGTTACTTTTATATAAAAGTTATGTATAGTAATGCATGGCATGAAGTATGACTCATAGGTTAAATTTATAAGCGTTATAAATACCTCGTTGTGTGGCAATGTATGGTTTTAATTGTTTCTTTATAGTGGTTATAAGGAAATTAGAACTAAAATATATAAGAAAGACATGCATGCCAACTTAGGTTTAAATTATGGTTTTAATTGTTTTAAAACTTGGATGAGATAGATCTAATATCACGATTCTAATATGATTAGCAACCTTAGACTTTAATCTTTTAAACAGTTTAATAGGATTAAATTGACTAATAAAAGGTTAAAATGTAGCAAATATCTATAAGGGACCTTTTGTCTAAGGCGAGTTCTGTCTAGGCTGGGGTTTTTAAGATGACGGAAATGGAACACCCCTATTTGGGAACCTACCTGGAAAGGTGAATTATATAGATTTGATGCATGCATGCAAGATTAAAGACAGTCTATTAAAGAGTTTAATGTGACTACTTGAGCTTGTTTTATTTCAAAGACAAAAGTTGTTTTTGAGCGGATTAAAAATGACTTAGACTAAAATCAGTAGCTGGATTGTCTAGGTTAATGAACCTCTACGTAGAACATTCAATGGGAGGTATTTGGAGCATTTGATACTTCATTTAAACCTCTTGCGTTTCTCCCTTTATTGTCCACACCGTGAGACCTATCCTCGGCTTCGTGGCACCCTGGAAGTGTCCCCCTAAAGGATGGTGTTTGGGTAGGTCAATATCAAGGTGGATGGAGAGAATGTTCATAGTAAGTGAGAGTGGGAAGTGCGACAGCATATCCCACGGTCTCTCTCGTTAGGTTGAATAAAGTTTCTATGTATCGCCTCGAGGCACTTTGGGAGTGTCCCCCTATAGGATGGTAGTTTTACAAGTTTCTTTATTTGATCTCCTATATAGGATAAGGTTACTTAGTCTCTTGTCCTAATTTGCTTCTTCCCTAAGGTGGGCGCATTAGGGCGGGACTCTGGGGCCGAAAACGGGGCGAGAGAGGGGGGGGGGGAGGGGAGGGGGGGGGGGGGGGTTATACTTATGCGAAATTGTTAAGGGTTAACAGTTCTAGACTGAATAAATGGTGGCTGTTAGGTTTAGTTCCAAGAGTTGGTTTTGCCTAATGGTTGAGAATGTCTCATCCCAGTGAAGGGGCATCTGATCGCCCCACCGGTGATGTTTGTCCTGCCTCGCTAGGGCATCATTGCAAAGTAGAAGTCTTAATTACTTAGGGTACTTGGAAGTTGTTTTGCTAAAACTAATTGGTTAAAATGTGGTTTAGCAAAGACTTATAAAAGTTTGTTTGTTTTTTAGCAACGGTTTTAAAAAATGGCTACAGCCACTATTGCATTGCTAAGTGCCAAAAAACTAACTAGCGACAACAATTCGAGTTGGAAACATATGATCACGACGATACTCATCATCGAAGATCTCATGTTTTCCCTTACGGAGGTTTGTCTGAAGGAAATCGAACACGAGGATTTCCATGAGCAGCGGAAAGATCTTTCCAAATTTCAATCATATATGAATATTACAATTATAATCACAAATGAACACATATGGTTATGCATAAAACAAAAACTATAACATGCTTTACTACATGATAAAGAGAAGGAATTGATAAACCTTAGAAGACTTATCTTCAAGTTCCTTGAATTCGAATGCTCGATCACAGCAAACTCGAACTAAGCGATTGCCAAGGTCACGAACACTGTGAACACCGTGAACAGCCTCTACAGAACCTCGACTGTGTCGAGTTGAGTATGACACCACCAAGAAGGTTACCTCGGTATTCTCGGTGTGAGAATCCAGAGGGTGGGCTCTGTGTGAACTTGGATCGAGGCAGGAAACCGGAGGAAGAGCAATCGTGTAAACAATTGAGCAAGTGGGAGATGAAACAACCTATCGTATAGGTCGATGCCCAATCGTTTAGTAAAAACTATACGATCGTCTAGTAAAAGCTATACGATCGTTTAGCTCATCGTCTAGCTGAGTGTTTATCATGTAAGAACACTCCATGATCGTTTAGCAAACTCCAAGTTGTCGCTTAGTAAATCTGATTAACTTAACAACTATCCATGAGTAATTTCTGAGATTGGAAATCTCAAATGAACAATTTTGCAAATCTTACTGAAACTAGGAAAACATTTTTCCTTTTATCTCCTGGTTACCATGAAACCACCAAAACCTCCCGCTCAATTGGTTATTAGAGAAAAAAAGATAATTATCGAATAATTAATATTATTATAAATATAAATGATAACCAACTTATCATACTATATTTATAACCTATAGTTTAAATATTTCATCTCATGAAACATATAAAACCATAGCTCTTTTTCTATTCCATGGCTCTTAATATAAATCTCATTTACATTAATCCTTCATTAGATGTATCTCATACACCACACCGATCATATCATATATAATCAAATTACCTCTTGTCAATTTGAACGTTTCAATCAACACCAAAAACTGATCCTCAACTTATATCCATTGAGCTACCAAGGGGACCTTATGGGCTTGTAGTTCGAAGCTCCAACAGTACGTGAATAACTAACTAAACTCTTTAGTCACGGGATCCACCATCTGTTAACTACCAGGCACTTCACTAAAGATCGACAGCTGAATTCTCTTTGCCACAGATATATTATGTCTCCATCTTAACCAATCAACAGTACGACAACCCTTCACAGATCGCTCGTAAGTACAGCTCAGCCAATAACCATTATGCCTCTGTAGTTACATCTAACTCCTTAAGTACCACTGATCCCTCTAATGAACATAAGTCATAGTTCTACTATGACTGAGTTCTCTCTTCCAAAGAAAAGCTGTAGCCACTATGCTCAAGCCCCGGAATCAGCCCTTAAGGAAGCAATCTATCTCTTACCCCTACTTCAGGGAAGGAGTGAATTCCATCTTGTGTAAATGAGTTCTCAGCTCCAAAATCAGACAAGTCCCCAAAAAAGTAGGCATGTTGAGTTGGCAATCTAGCCACTCTCACCCATATTAATAAAAGAACCACCCTTAAAGGCAAAAGTTCCCAAAACACTTAAGATTGAGGTCAGGTCACCTATGGTCGTTTAGGTGAGAAGTCTTCAGTATTAACAACGTTATATACAGTCTAGTCATCTCGTGGTCTGGTCTTATACAAACTCTTTGTATAGGACACCCCCGCTTGCATGTCTCCACATGAATGGTCAGGATCTACTATCTATAGTTGTTCACAACACTTGCAAACCTCTACAAAGTAAGTCGTATCCGTAGTGTCACCAGGATCAGGTATCCCTCCTTAATCCTTATACTACAGGCCTATTTAGGTTATCACTTAAGGCATGATCCACTTGTATATCTCATTCACATGCTCAAGTTTACATACAATAACTATGGAGCTTTGTTTATTGGATATGATTAAATGTGAGAATGAAATAACACTTATTTTATTTGTAACAATGTGTATAATTACAAACAACGAGAATCTGGGAGAATTAGGATACCAATCCCAACACTGTTCTCCTATTCCAGCTCCAACGCCGCTCAAAATATTCGGAAGGCGTACGAGCAATGGACACGGATGAACGAGAAGGCCCAAGACTGGCCAGCCTGTATCTTGGCCAGTCTTAGCAACGTATTGGCCAAGAAGCATGAGCCTATGGTCTTAACACGTAAGATCATGGAGTCCCTGTGGGGGGATGTTCGGACAACCGTTTGGGAAACTCAAGCACGAGGCTTTGAAATACATTTTCAACTCCAAAATGAAGGAAGGCAACTCTATTTGTGAACATGTGCTTAATATGATGGTCCACTTTAATGTGGCGGAGATGAATGGATCTAGAATCGATGAGGGCAATCAGGTTAGCATAATCCTACATTCATTGCCGGAGATCTTCCTCCACTTCGTTAGCAATGCGATTCTTAACAAAGTGGAATATACCCAATGAGTTCCTTGGAGAGAGTGAGTTTTGCTGTGAAGAAAGGTTCTTCGACTGGTAAGTTTTCTTGTTATCTTGTTATTTAATCTTAAAACATGCCGATAATTTGATAGTATGATGCATATCTATTTGTTTGATGTAAATGTGGTAATTCTGTCACAATGTCATTGGAAAGATCCGCTTTCGCTCAGAGGTACTGTTGTATAAGAGTTCCTTCAATGTCACATCTATCCTAAGAATTCAGTATGCCTCAATGTAGTAGGAGGGTTATTCAACAACCTGAACGTTATATGGTTTTAACAGAAACTCAAAACATCATATAGGATGATGGTTTAGAGGATCCATTAACCTTTAAATAGGCAATGGAAGATGTTGACAGGGAACAATAGATAAAAGCCATAGACGTTTAAATGGAGTCTATGTACTTCAACTCTGTCTGGGAACGTGTAGATCAACCACATGGGGTTAAACCTATAGGTTGCAAATGGATCTACAAGAGGAAATGAGACCAAACTCGCAAAGTGCAAACCTATAAAGCCAGACTCGTGGCAAAAGGTTTTACCCAAAGAGAAGGGGTTGATTATGAAGAAACTTTTTCTCCTGTTGCCATGATAAAGTCAATTAAAATAATTCTTTTCATTTCTACATATTATGACTATGAGATATGGCAAATGGATGTCAAGACAACTTTTCTAAACGGCTATCTTGATGAAAGTATTTTTATGTCTCAACTAGAAGGGTTCATCGGAAAAGGACAGGAACAGAAAGTCTATAAGCTTAAACGATCCATTTATGGATTGAAACAAGCATCAAGATTTTGGAATATAAGGTTTGATAGTGCGATCAAATCTTATGGCTTTGAACAAAATGTTGACGAACCTTGTATATACAAGAAGATAACCAACAAGACTGTAGCATTCTTAGTTCTTTATGTTGATGATATCTTGCTCATTGGGAATGAAACAAGCTTCCTTCTGACGTAAAGAGATGGTAAGCAACACAATTCCAAATGAAAGATTTGGGTGATGCTCAATACGTTCTAGGAATACAGATCTTTCAAAATCGAAAGAATAGAACTCTAGCACTATCTCAGGCATCTTATATTGACAAGATGTTGTCAAAATATAATATGCAAAATTCCTCAAGTATCTAAGAAGCATCCTCAAGTATCTAAGAAGCACGAGGGAGTATATGCTTGTGTAATGGACCTAAGGATTTGATCCTCACAGGATACATTGATTCTGATTTCCAGACTGACGTAGATTCAAGGAAATCTACTTTAGGATCAGTTTTCACTCTCAATGGAGGAGCTATAGTTTGGAGAAGCATTAAGCAAAGTTGTATCACTGGCTCCACAATGGAAGCAGAATACGTGGCCACATGTGAAGCTGTTAAAGAATCAGTATGGCTACGTTAATTCTTAGTTGATTTGGAAGTAGTTTCAGATATGCATCTACCTATCACACTGTATTGTGACAGTAGTAGTGTTGTTGCCAACTCGAAAGAACCAAAGAGTCACAAACATGGAAAACATATTGAAAGAAAGTACCATCTCATCAGAGAAATAGTATACTGAGGACATGTGATTGTCACAAAGATAGCCTCTGAAGACAACCTTGCTAATCTATTTACAAAGGCCCTCTCGATTAAAGTGTTCGAAGGCCATTTGGTTGGACTAAGACTCCGAGCGATGTAATCTAGGGCAAGTGGGAAAATATCTATTGTATTAAAGATCCCATAGTTTATTATATTTTCCCTTTATGTTTCTCAACATTGTATTGTATATATTTGTTTTCACTGGAGTTTTAGTCCAAGTGAGAGATTGTTGGGAATGTCATAGAACTCGCAGTTTGTGTTAAAAATTATATTTATCAATAAAATATTATTGAGTAATTTATTCAATAAAGCTGTTGATTTTGCATTCTATTATCAAAATCCAATAAACATATTCATGGCTATAGTATGAATACTTTAACTTTATGTGGTGACATAAAGAGGATCAAGTTAATAGTATATAGCCTAAATGGTCTAATAAGTATATGGATGAAATTGGGTATCTCATCCTAGTAACAGTATCGAATATGGCCCATTTTGTAGGTAATACAAATGATGAGATCCACAGATCATTCATGTAGAGACATGTGAATGGGGGCATCCAATGTAATGAGTTTGCATATAGACTGGACCACGAAACAACCACTTTTTTTTTATAACGACCGTTTAATGTTAAAACTGACTATTTCATTTTAAGTAACCTAGGATAACTCGATCTTGATCTTGAGCTAGCTATGAACTCTTATTTCTTTGGGATTATCCTTTGATCTGCATGGGTGGGAGTAGTCCAAAAACACTGCTCAATAAGTCTTCCATTTTAGGGATAAGACCGGATGAATAGCTGGGGACATAGCCCTTCAAGATGGAATTCACTCCTACTCGATTTAGGATTAACAAATAGGTCATTCTCTTAAGTACTGATTCCAGGTCTTGAACAATCAGGGCCCCGCCTTTTTATGATAGAGAAAGGACTTGATTCATAAGCTTATGAATCAAATTGTTCATTAAAGGGTTAGCGGGAACTTGAGGAACGAGATGTATTCACGGGGGTAAAATGGTAATCTTGACCCAACTGTGATTACAAACGACCTGTGAAGGATCGATTTACTGATCATGGTTATATTGAGTGGAAATAATATATTTACAGTGAGGGGAGTTCAACTATGGGCTTTAGTGGAGTGACCCATTAGTTAACGAATGGGAGTTAACTCAGTATAATGAGTTTAGCCAATTAATCTCGGATCGTTGGAGCCCATGATCTGTAGGTCTGCAAGGTCCCCCTACTAGCTCGTTAATGGATTAGCTTTAGAGTAGCATGATAAGTTAATTTGAAACGTTCAAATTAGAATTAAAGGAATTAGTAATTATATGAGATATAATTACACGTTTAATTTTAAGAATTAAACGGAATAGGAGAATTAATATTTAAATATGATTTACATATATGAAGGTGGATTTGTGTAAAGTTAATTTAATATTTGATATTAAATTAATTAGAATTAATTGAATTATTTAAATAATTAATTAATTTTATTAGAAAATTAATTTATGAAATTAAAAAAATTCAATTAATTCTAATTAATTTAATATCAAATATTAAATTAATTTTACACAAATCCACCTTCAACTTTTACTTAATGTACATGAGATGTATGTTTGTTTATATACCATAGTGTATGACATATAGATTTAAAACCCACATTAAGTTATGCATTTTATTCATACATCATATATTATAAATGTTATAATATAGTTAATGGCATGATGAAATTACCAGAAAGCATGCTCATGCATCATGAACTATAAGAATTATTTATGCATGCATTAATCATATTCATGCATCATCTTTATATTATAAGAGTTATAGTGTAAGGGTGTATGAGAGCATGTATGCTTGTTTCATTGCTTTATTGTATAAGAGTTATATACCAGTAGTAATAAATGAACAATGCATGGAGCATGATACTTAGACTTATTTATAAGAGTTATGAATGTCTTGTATGTGTTGCTTTGCATTGTGGTTGGTTTTAGTTGTTTCCTGTTATAAGTGTTATAATGGAAATTAGAACTAAAATCAATAAGAAAGAGTTGCATGCGAACTTAGGTGAACTTATGTTTTAAAAGGGTTTTAAAATTGGATTGAGATAGATCTAAGTTCATGGTTCTAATGAGATTAGATATCTAAGTTTAAGTTTTTAAATCGGTTTAATAGGATTAAATTAAGTTCCATAAAAAATTAAATTTGTAATAAATCTATCTATAAGGGACCTTTTGTCTAAGGTCGGTTTTGTCTAGATTGGGGTATTTAAGCTGACGGAAATGGAATACCCTACCTGAGAACTTACCTAGAAAGATGAATTAGATAAATTTACTATAAGCATGCAACAGTTGATCAAAGACTTCGTTAAAAAGTTTAATGAATGATGATCAAAAGTTGTTCAACTTTCTAAAGTAAGAGTTACTTTTGGGCAAACCTAAAAAATCACTTAGTTAAAATTGTTAGCCGTGTTTTTTCTAAGTAAACTAAACCATAGGTTATAAAATACTTAGTGGGAGGAAAAGATGTATGGGATACGTGAATTCCATTCATGTTTCTCCCTGAATGTTCAGGCGCGTGAAATTCATGCTTGGCCTCGTGGTGCCCTGAGAGCGTCCCCCTTTGGATGGTGTGTGCATGAGTCAATATCAAGATGGAGGGAGAGAATGTTTATAGTAAGTGGGTGAAGGATGTGTATCTGTATGTCCTGCAGTCTTCTTCATTGGTTTGCACCGTGAGATCTTCTTGCACGACCTCGTGGCGCCCTGGGAGCGTACCCCATTAGATGGTTTGTGCGGTTGGTCAATGTCAAGGTAAACTCCAGAAATGGATAGGGTCGCTTTAGTTTTTGCTCCAATCAGATTTTTTCCCTTCGGATTGGCTGCTAGGGGTAGAACTTTAGGATCTAAAATGAAGGGTCACACTTACAGGAAATTGTTAAGCAAGTTAATGATTTCTTGACCAAATCAATGATGGTTAGTCATTATAGGAACAAGAGTTTTTCTGGTACTAATGACTGGTTGAGAGTGTCTCAATTCAGAGGAGGAATAAATTAACTACCCTTTGGTGGCTTTTGTCCTAAACCACTCAAGTGTCATTGCAAAACTAGATGTCACACAGGGTTCATTTAGATTTTGCTAAACTAGGTTGGATTTTGTTTTAAAGAGTATTTGCTAAAATCTAATGTAGATAAATGTGTTTGTTTTTCAGCAACATGTATGATTTTCCATTAGTTGCCTCTTTTATTTTGACCGATTACATACACTGGAAAGAGTTTCCTAAAATATATTTCGTGGTAAACAACCTCGAGTTTGTCATGGTTGAGGAGTGTTCTCAAGTCCCGACCCTTGATGCACCACGAAATATTCGTAATGCAGCAGGTATGCTAGCCAAAATGTGAAGTCGGGCCATCGAATTAGCCTTCATCCACACCTCATTGCAAGAATTGTTTGAACGGCAGTTCTCACTTTTTTAGCACAAAGAGATGGATGATAAAAAAAACCAATAGTGTTACTTCCCAAGATAATCTCCAGTCTTTCTTGAATGTCAAGGGACTAAAAGAGAAAACAATTGTTGCTGACTTAAATGAAGTTCATCGACGAGAATTGTTCTCTGAAATGGAACTTGGAGCTTATTTATGTTCTGATACCGATCCCATTACTCTTCAGAAGAGGAAGAAGTCTAAAGACAGTAAATGTGATTTATTTGTCTTGAAGACATGTTTGGTAGAGAGTGATGATTCTTTCTGGATACCTGATTCAGGTGCTACTAATCACGTAAGTTCTTTCTACCAAGGATTTAGTTCCTGGAAAATGTTGGAAGATGGAGAGTTGACTCTTCAAGTCAGTACTGGTGAGGTTGTTTTGTAGGCAGGCTGAAGTTATTTTTGGACAAGAAACGTTATCTATTATTGGATAATGCTTTTGTAGTCCCTCATATCAAGAGGAACTTAATCTCAGTTTCTTGTCTGATTGAACAAGGTTATACCGTCTCCTTTTTTGAGAATAAAGTGTTTATTTTCAAGAATGGTATGGAGATTGGTTTTGTTTCAATGGAAAATAACTTATATGTACTAAGGCCGTTAGTCATAAAAGCCTTACTTAATACTGAAATGTTCAAAACAGCAACAACTGCAAAAAGACCAAAGGTTTCTCCTAAGGAAAAGGCCCATCTTTTACATCTAAGGTTAGGTCACATCAACCTCAATAGGATTAAGACGTTGGTGAAATGTGGACTTCTAAAAAGTTTAGAAGAAAACTCCTTGTCGGTGTG
This sequence comes from Benincasa hispida, assembly GCF_027475165.1. Lineage (NCBI taxonomy): Eukaryota > Viridiplantae > Streptophyta > Magnoliopsida > Cucurbitales > Cucurbitaceae > Benincasa > Benincasa hispida. The sequence continues at coordinate 29,795,794 of NC_143478.1, forward strand.
TGAATCATGCCTTGAAGGCAAGTTAACCAAATGACTTTTTACTGGAAATGGTTATAGAGCCAAGGAAACCTTGGAGCTTATACATTCAGACCTCAGTGCTCCAATGAGTATTAGAGCTCGAGGTGGGTATGAATATTTCATCTATTTCATAGAAGATTATTCAAGATACGGGTATCTATGCCTAATGCAGCATAAGTCTGACGCCCTTGACAAGTTCAAGGAGTATAAGGCTGAAGTTGAAAACTAGTTAGGTAAGAAGATAAAATACTACGATCTGATCATGGTGGAGAGTATGGACTTAGAATTCCATAACTATATGATAGAACATGGAATCACATCCCAACCCTCGGCCCCAGGTACACCTCAGCAGAATGGTATATCAGAAAGGAGAAACAGAACCCTGTTGGACATGGTTCGATCTATGATGAGTTATGCTCATCTTCCAGACTTGTTTTGGAGATTTATAGTGGAGACTGCATGTTATATTTTGAACAACATTCCCTCAAAGATTATTTCTGAAACACCTTTTGAGTTATGGAGTGGCCATAAAGGTAGTTTACGCCACTTCAGGATTTGAGGATGTCCGACCCACGTGCTTGTGGCTAACCCTAAAAAGTTGGAACCGTGTTTGAAAGTTTGCCTCTTGTAGGCTATCCCAAGGAAACGAGGGGTGGATACTTCTATGATCTAAATGAGAATAAGGTGTTTGTGTTGACAAATGCTATCTTATTAGAAGAAGACCACATCAGGGATCATAAACCACGAAGTAAACTCGTTTTAAATAAGATTTCTGATGAGACTATTGAGAGTTCAACAAAAGTTGTTGAATAGACTGATAGATCAACAAGAGTTGTTGATATCGGTTCATCTAGTCAACTATCTCAAGAGTTGAGACTGCCTTGACGTAGTGAGAGGGTTGCGAACCCACCGGATCGCTATATGGCTTTGATTGAAGCCGAAAACATCATGTCTGATGATGGAGTTAAAGATCGATTGTCTTATAAGCAAGCAATAGAGGATGTTGACAAAGATGAGTGGATTAAAGCCATGAATCAGGAAATGGAGTCTATGTACTTCAATTCTATCTGGGAACTTGTGGATCAGCCTGATGGGGTAAAACCTATAGAGTGTAAGTTGATCTAGAAGAGAAAACGAGGTGTAGATGGAAAGGTGTAGACCTTTAAGAATAGACTTGTGGCAAATGGTTATATCTAGGTTGAGGGAGTGGACTATGAGGAAACTTTCTCATCTATTGTCATGTTGAAGTCTATCAGGATTCTCTTGTCCATAGCCACATTTTATGATTATGAGATATGGCAAATGGACATAAAGACTGTCTTTCTGAATGGTAATCTTGAGAAGACCATCTACGTGGCTCAACCAGAGGGATCCATTGTTCTAGATGAAGAGCAAAAGGTTTGCAAGCTTAATAGATCCATTTATGGCTGAAACAAGCATCTAGATCGTTAAACATTAGATTTGATAGTGCGATCAAATCATTTGGCTTTGATCAAAATGTTAATGAGCCTTGTGTTTACAAGAAAATCATCAATAACTCGGTAGCTTTCCTGATTGACATTAAATCATGCTAGCCGCCCAATTCCAGATGAAAGATTTGGGAGAGGTGTAGTATGTTCTAGGGATTCAGATCATTTGGGATCGTAAGAACAAGAGGTTGGCCTTGTCTCAGGTATCATACATTGACAAGATATTGATTAGGTACTTGATGCAAAATTCCAAGAGGGGTTTATTACCCTTCAGGCATGGAATTATTTTGTTAAGGAACAGTGTCCTAAGACCAAGAGGTTGAGGAAATGAGATAGATTCCCTTTGCTTCGGTTGTTGGAAGCCTTATGTATGCAATGTCATGTACTAGACCTGACATTTGCTATACAATAGAGATTGCTAGTTAATATCAGTCCAATCTAGAATTAGATCACTGGACGGCAGTGAAAATGATTCTCAAGTTCGGAGAACAAGAGGCTATATGCTCGTGTATGGAGATAAGGATTTGATCCTTACAGGATACACAGACTCTGATTTTCAGACTGATAGAGATTCTCGAAAATCGACATCAGGGTCAGTGTTCACTCTGAATGGAAGGGTTGTAGTTTGGCAAAGCATCAAGCAAGGATGCATCGCGGACTCCATTATGGAAGTCGAATATGTAGCCGCTTGTGAAGCTGCTAAAGAGGTTGTCTGGCTTAGAAAGTTCCTTATAAATTTGGAAGTTGTTCCAAATATGTCTTTGTCGATCACTCTCTATTGTGATAACAGCGGCGCTGTGGCAAATTCAAAGGAACCTCGGAATCACCGAAAAGGCAAGCGTATCAAATGAAAGTATCATTTGATCAAGGAGATTATGCATCGTGGTGATGTGATAGTCATGAAGATCGCATCGGAGCACAACGTTGTTGATCCATTTACAAAGGCTTTCACGGCTAAAATGTTTGAGGGTCATCTGGAGAGTCTAGGTCTATAGGACATGCGGACCTTGTCTAGGGCAAATGGGAGATGATACTGGGGTATAGAGTATGCCCTAGTTTATTGTATATTGTACTGTTTCATGTATTGTATATTAGTCTCCCGAGGCATTAGGACAAATGGGAGATTGTTGGGATTGGTGTCCTTATTCTCTTGGTGGTCTCGTTGTTTGTAAACTTTTTGTACACATTGTTATTAATAAAATAAGTGTTATTTTATTTGCATTTACTCATATCTAATAAACTAAGATCCATAGTTATTTCATGCAACTTAAGTATGTATGTGAAACATACAAGTGGATCATACCTTAAGTAATAACCTAAATGGTATGTAGTATAAGGATAAAAGAAGGATATCTTATCCTTGTGATACTACGAATACGGCCCACTTTGTAGATATTTACAAGTGTTCTAAAGTGCTATAAATGATCCTGACTATTCATATGGAGACATGTGAGTGGGAGTGTCCTATACAAACAGTTTGTATAAGACTGGACCACGAGATGATTAGTCTCTTTATATAACGCTGTTGATAATTGAGATTTACATTTCACTAAAATGACCATAGGTGACATGACCTTAATCCTGAGTGAGTTGGGAACTTCTGCCTATGAGGGCGGTCCTTTGATTAGTATGGGTGATAGTGGCTAGATTGCCAACTCAACATGCCTACCTTTTTGAGGATTCGTCTGATTGGGGAGCTGGGAACTCAGCTACACAAGACGAAATTCACTCCTTCCTCGAAGCAGGGGTAAGTAGATAAATTGCTCCTTTAAAGACTGATTTCGGGTCTTGAACATAGTGGCCACACCCTCTCTTTGGAAAAAAGACTTAGTCATAGTAGGACTATGGCTTATTGTTCATTAGAGGGATCAGTGGTATTTAAGGAGTTAGATGTAACTATAGGGGCAAAATGATAAATTGGACCAGTTTTACTTACGAGTGATTTGTGAAGGGTTATCGTATTGTTGATTGGTCATATGGACACAGAAATACATCTGTAGTACGAAGAGTGCACCTGTCGATCTTTAGTGGAGTGACCAACAGTTAACGGATGGTGGATCTCATGACTAAAGAGTTCAGTCAGTTATTCACATACTGTTGGAGCTTCAAGCTATAGGTCCATGAGGTCCCCTTAGTAGTTCAATGGGTTCAAGTTGAGAATAAGCTTTTGGGTTAGTTTGAAGTTTTCAAATTAATAAGAGAAAATTCAATTATATATGATATAATTTATGTGATGTATTAGATACATTAATTGGAGGAATTAATATAAATATGATTTATATTAAGTACCATAAAATAGAAAAAGAACTATGGTTTATATGTTTCATATGATGAAATATTAAAACTATAGGTTATAAATATAATATGATAAGTTGGTTATCATATTTATTTATAATATATTAATTATATGATAATTAATTCTTTTTATCTAATAACCAATTTTAATGGGAGGTTATTGGCGAAGGAACTCTTATCAAAGAGGACCTATGAGCGGAAGCAAGATCGTTCCAAATTCATTGTGACAGAAATACCGCATTCACAAACATACAACAAGTTATGCATCTATTCACAAATTATGGCATGCTTTTCAAACTTAAATACAAAGGAACGTGAACATACCTCTTGAAGAACTCTTCTTCTCTTTATCTTTCGTTATCATCAATATCAACAACTCTCACTGTCGCTGTGATCGCCAAGTCTATCGTCCATCAAATCTCGTTGTCATTCACCACTGCATGGTCTTCTACATGAACAAGAAGCAAGGAGGACACCGCCACTCAGTAACCTCGATATTCTCGGAGTGAGAATCCAAGAGGTGTGAGCTCTGTTGAATTAGTTAGAGGGGAGAAGGAAACTACGATCGTTTACAATGACCGAGCAAGTGGGAAAGATTTGGAGTCTATTGTATAGACAGGTGCTTGATTGTTTAGAAAAAGGTGCACGAACGTTTAGTAAATCGGGGCTGATCGTTTAAACGATTGTTTAGGAAATTGTGCTCTCGTGCGTGATCGTTTAGGTTGACTGCGTGTGTACACGAACGTTAAGTAAAACTTGAGCTTTCATGTAGGCTCTAGTTTGCTAGACGATAAGCACTGTACGTTCAATTTCTTTGTAAAATGAAAACTATTTTCATTTTATCCTTCAGTTATGAAAACTGAATGTAACCTCCCACTTTCACATACAGTTATGGAGAAAAACCACCAACAATTATCTCATAATTGTTTAATTATAAATAAATATAATCATATTATATTTATAACCTATAGTTTTAATATCACATCAAATGCAACATATAAACCATAGTTCTTTTCTCCTCCACTAGATATAAATCATATTTATATTATTTTCCTCCAATTAATATATCTCATACATCATGTCAACTATATCATATATATTCGACCCGTTTAATCATATCATATAAAATTAAACTTCCTCTTGTCAATTTGAACACTTTAAACAGACCCAAAAACTGATTCTCAACTTGAATCCATTGAGCTACCAAGGGGACCTTATGGGCCTATGGCTCGAAGCTCTAACGATACGTGAATAGCTGACTAAACTCTTTAGCCACGAGATCCACCATCTGTTAACTGTCAGGCACTCCACTAAAGATCGACAGTTGTACTCTTCTCACCACAGATATATTTATGTTTTTATCGAATATAACCAATCAACAGTATGATAACCCTTCACAGATGCTCGTAAGTACAGTTGGGCCAATTTACCGTTTTGTCATTGTAGTTACATCTAACTCCTTAATTACCATTGATCTTTCTAATGAACAATACAACATAGTCCTACTATGTGTGGACCTCTCTGGCCATGAGAAGATGTGTGGCACCATATCGTTCAAGCCCCAGAATTAGCCCTTAAGGGAGCAATCTATCTATTTACCTCTGCTTCAGGGAAATAGTGAATTTCATCTTGTGTAGCTGAGTTCCCTGCTCCCAAATCAGACAAATCCCCAAAGTGGTAGGTTTGAGTCGGCAATTTGGCCACTCGTACCCATGAAAATCAAAGAACTGCCCTCAAAGGCAGGAGTTCCCAACTCACTCAGAATTAAGGTCATGTTACCTATGGTCATCCTAGTGAAGTGAAGTCTCTGTGATGAACGACATTATATAACGAGACACACTTTGTGGTCTGGTCTTATAAAAACTCCTTTGTATAGGATGCCCTCGCTCGCATGTCTCCACATGAATGATCAGGATTAGACCATCTGTAGCAAGTCACAGCACTTGTAACTCTTCTACAAAGCGGACCGCATTCGTAGTGTCACCAGGATAAGGTTTCCTTACTATATCCATAAACTACAGATCATTTTGGTTATTACTTAAGGCATGATCCACCTATATGTCTTCACATACATTCTTAAGTTACAGCACAACCAGAGATCTTAGTTTATTGGTTTGTGATAAAGCAAATAAAACATCCCATGTTCCATAGACAACAGTGAAGAAAATGTCATATATTATTACATCACAAGCATTTGTTCAATGCAGTATTTACAAACTACAGGACCCAATAAGAGTTTAAGGCATCATCCCCAACAATTGGAAGTTTTATGGTAACCGTGAGATAAAAGAAAAATTGGTTTCCAAAATTGGTAGTTAATTCATTCGAAAAATTCTCATGGAAAAAGGCTATCAAGTAAAAAGAGTTTTACTAAGTGATAGCTATTGAGAGCATACACGATCGTTTAAGAGTTGACTATACGATAGTTACTCGTTGATTGTTGCTACATGATCAAGTAGCAAAGTCTATACGATAGGCTTCCATTTACTAAAAGATCGAGTACATTGTCTATAAGATAGACAGTGTTCATATCTCCCACTTACTCGGTTGTCTACTCGATCGTATACCTCCCATCTTCCTCAATCCAAGATCATACAGAGCCCACAACTCTTGGATTCTCACACTAAAAATACCAAGGTAACACTTATGGTGGTGTTCTAACTCCATTCGTGGATCGACTTGGACTCGATTGGGTTCGAGGAGCATCAAGTTATTCATGTTGTTGGTGTTCTGTTCGTTGTGTTCGAGTGCTGCATTTGGACGCATTGGAGTCTGATCAAGGGATACTTGAAGAATAATTCTTCAAAAGTGCACACACTCTATCCCTTGTATTTTCTTATAGCATACTGTAATTTCTGATTATGAATAATCTGTTTGTTTCCGTTTTAAGACTGTAATTATTATGTTAATTCTGAATGGAATTTGGAACGATCCACTTCCACTGCTCATGGAGATCTCTGTATTGATTTCCTTCCTTGATGCATAATCTCCTGTATCAGATGATATTTGCGCTCTATATGCTTTCCTCTTTTATAGCTCCTTAGAATTTACCACAATGCCACTATTATCACAATAAAGGATGGTGGACATTAACATGTTAGGAACTACTTCCAGGTTTATCAGAAGCTACTTGAGCCAGATAGCTTTCTTAGCAGCTTCACAACTAGCTACATACTCTACCTCCATGGTAGAGTCAACAATTTAGCCTTGCTTTGTGCTACACTAGACTACAGCTCTTATGTTAAGAGTGAACATTGATTCTAATGTGGATTTCCTAGAATCTTTATCAATCTAAAAATTTGAGTCAGTGTATCCTGTAAGGATCAAAACCTTAGCTCTATACATAAACATGTAGTTCCTATTCTCCAAAGATACTTGAGGATAGTCTTAATTGCGGTCCAGTGATCATATCCTGGATTGGATTGATACATACTGACTATCCGACTGCATGACAAATGTCAGGCCTTGTATACAACATGGTATATATAAGGTTACCTACAACCAATGCATAGAGAATATATCTCATTTCCTCAACCTCTTGAGAAGTCTTAGGACATTCTTCTTTAGACAATATAATTTGACAAACAGCTTGTCAATATACTATGTAGGAGACAAGGTCAACATTCTATTCTTGCGATCTTTAATGATCTGGATCCCTTGAACAAACTGTTGGGGTTGGTGCCCTAAATCTCGTAGGGTCCTATAGCTTGTAAACATTATATAAACAAACTCTTATGTGATTAATAATATATGATATTTTATTCACTTTATCTATAAAATATGTGATATTTTAGTTGCATTAACCACAAACCAATAAACTAACATCCAAGATTATCATTGTAACTTAAACATGTATGTGCAGACATACATGTGGATCATGTTTAAGTGATAACCTAAATGATCTATAGTAGATGGATAAGGCTGGGTACCTTATCCTTGTGACACCAAGAGTATAACCTGCTTTATAGGTATTACAATTGTTGTAAAGTGCTACAAATGATATGATCCTGATCACTCATGAATTAGACATGCGAGCGGGGATATTCTATACAAAGGAGTTTGTATAAGACCAGACACAAAATGTTTAGTCTCATTATATAATACTATTCATAGTAGAGACTTACATTTCACCATGATGACCATAGATAACATGACCTGAATCCTGAGTGAGTTATGAACTCCTATTTATGAGAGAGACCTTTGATTTGTGTGGGTGAGAGTGACCAGATCGCCGACTTAACAAGCCTACCATTTCAGGGATTCGTCTGATTGGGGAGCTAGGAACACAACTACACAAGATGGAATTCACTCCTTCCCCGAAGTAAGGGTAAGTAAATAAATTTTTTCCTTAAGGGCTGATTCCGGGTCTTGAACAATGTGGCGCCATTAATCATAGTGGGACTATGATGTATTGTTCATTAGAGGGATCGGTGGTACTTAAGAAGTTAGATATAACTACAGGGGAAAAACGGTAATTTGACCCAGTTGTACTTACAAGCAATTTGTGAAGGGTCATCGTACTGTTGATTGGTTATATCCAATGGACACAAAAATATATCTATAGCGCGAAGAGTGCAGCTGTCGGTCTTTAGTGGAGTGCTCGACAGTTAATAGATGATGAATAATGTATTTAAAGAGTTCAAGTAATTAATCATGTACCATTGGAGCTTCAAGCTACAGGTCTATAAGGTCCTCTTAGTAGCTCAAAAAGATTTAGTTGAGAATCAGTTTTTGGGTTAATTTGAATTGTTCAAATTAATAAGAAGGATTCAATTATATATGATATAATTAAATTGTTTCAATTATATATGATATAATTGTCATAATATATTTTCTATGAATGTGATTCATAGTTATTAAATTTAATATAAATATGATCTATATTAAACGCCATAAAATAGAGAAAAGAAACTATAGTTTATATTGTATGTGATACAATATTAAAACTATAGGTTATAAGTTATATTTGATATAATATATAATTTAATATAAATATAATATGATAACTAATTTAATATAAATATAATATGATAAGTTAGTTATCATATTTATCTATATTATTTTATTATTATTTGAATAATAACTTCCCTCTTTCTCTCCAACCACCTTAGTGGGTGGTTATTGTTTTTGTGACAAGTGGAATAAAAGAAAATTTGTTTTCTCTTCTTCCAATATGACTAATGTTGGATTCACTAAATGATTGAGAGTTGCAGAAGAGTTCTGTGTGTTCCCTCAATCTTCTATCACCTCCATCCAAACTATCCCTCCTAACCAAAGTAGTCAGAGCTCACCACTCCTAGGTTCTCACCAGAATACCAAAGGCTCATTTTGGTAGTGTTCTCTTTGTTTGGTTTGAGGATATCTTGAATAAGGTCTTCAAGAGGTTGTGGTGTTCGTGACTATTTGAGGGAGTTTTACGTGAAGAAAGCTTCTTTAAGGCTAATGTTACTTGAACCCTTTATTTCTTGTAAAAGCATGTTGTAGTTTAACTTTACATGCATAACTACTGTGTGTTTACTGTAAATTGTGTTTTCAATAATTAGTGAAATTTGGATGATCCGCTTCCGCTCAAGGATCTCTTAAATATGAGTTCCTTCACAAACTACACCTCACTCAAATCTTTTATTTGGAATTGGGGACTAGTTATTTCTTTACACCTGTCAGTAAATCTATATCATTCCCAATGAGTAGGATATTATTCACCTACAACACTAAGAAAGCTACTGAACTGATGATGATCTTCTTGTAGATACAAAGTTCCTTAACATTATAGTCAAAGCCACAAGACTTTATCACAGTATCAAATCTTATATTCCAAGATCGAGATGCTTGTTTCAATCTATAAATTGGTTGATTAAGCTTGCAAATCATTACCTCTTAACCTTGTTTATTGAATCCTTCTGGTTGTTGCATGTAAATGGTCTCTTCAAGATTACCATTTCAAAAGGGTAGTTTTCACGTCCATTTTCCATATCTCATGGTCATAATTGTTGGGCTTTATGCCCTAAAACTCATAGATAGTAAATGTAAATAATTGATTGTCATCAATAAAGAGTTATCAATATTATTTCAATAAGTGTTATTGATCGTGTTATGTTCATTTTATCTTAATAAACGCAAATCTAATAAACTAACATAAAATGGTAATTTTGGTCCAGTTGTACCTACAAACAATTTGTTGAAGGGTTATTACACCGTTGACTGGTTATATCCAATGGACACAGAAATATATCTGTAGTGTGAAAAGTGCATAACTAAATTTACCTTAACAGTAAAATTATTGTACTATACAAATAAATTCAGAGCATTTTTTATTAAATAAATTCAGAGAATTTTTTATTAAATAAATTATATATCATCTTTATAAAGAATAACCCCTATTTAGGGACCTTATTATTAGGCTTAAATTTTAAATGAAAAACAAAAATAAATAAATAAAACAAGTAATGTCATCACTTGGACTCGAATCGAAGACCTTTAATGTGTTAAACTGACGTGATAACCAACTACACCACAACACCATCTGGAAACTCAATAGACATAAATTATATATGTTTATTAGTTACTTCAAGCTGTCTTATAAGTCTTGAACTGTATGTGGAGACATACATGGATCAATATTTAAGATACAATTTCAAGGGTCTATATTATAGGGATAAGATTGGGTACCTTATCTTGGTGACACTATGGATATGACCCATTTTGTATTGGATAGATACGCAATGATCCAATGCGTTCGTGTAGGTGACATGTAAGTGGAGGTATCTTAGGCAATGAGTTTGCATAAGACTGAACCGCAAAATAGTAACAGCTAGATGTAACATCATTGACTAGTTAGGTTTCTATTTCAATAGAATGACCTAGACATAGAGATGTCAAATTTTCCCACGGGGACGAGGCCCCGCCTCGAACAGGGCGAGAATTCTCCAATTAGGCGGAGAATGGGGGAGGGAGTGGGGGAAAAAATTCCCGTGAGCTAAATGGGGACGAGGACGAGGATAGAGACCGTTTTCGTTATATTTCAAAAACAAGTATCCAATCAATTTTTCAACAACAAGTAATCAAAGAGCCCTAATTAAACTATTGATTTAGTTTTTGCAACGATACTTCAGAGGTTTAGAGCAACAACCACAAAGGGTGATCAGCTACCCCTCCCCTGAAATGAGACAATCTTAGCTACCGTTGTTCGATCAAGGATTCATTAACTAGTTTAATTCATCCCGTAAGTGTGACCCTACCATTTTCAGATCCTAGAGGTATGCTTCAATAGGCTACCAAAGGTAACTGTTGAAGATTAACCAAAGAAACTCTATCCATTACTGGAGTTTTCATTGTTTCAAATCCTATGATCAGACCTTCCGAAGGGATGATCGCTCCAGGACGACACACATGCGGACCATAGGACTTTCACAATGCAACCTAATGAAGGAGACCATAGGATACGTTGACACGCGTCCTTCTCCCACTTACTATGAATACTTTCCCTATTCACCTTTGTATTGACCCATATAAACACTTTCCGAAGGGAGGCCACACCTAGGGTGACATGAAACTAAGCATGGATCTCACGGTGTGAACTCTTAGGGACGTGAGAGCTAAAAATTGATGTATCTCATATAACATTTTTCTCCCACTAAGGTATTCTACTAACTTTAGGGTTTTATTATACTTAGTTAAACTTCGGCTAATGAATTTATCTAAATTCTCTTAATTTGGTTAATATAACATTTATATTGCAACATACTTGATTTTATTTATTAAACTCTTTAATAAAATCAATAAATCTATTGCAAGCTTATAAAATATTTGCCCAATTCACCTTCCAGGTCGGTTCCCAGGTGGAGGTGTTCCATTTTCGTCAGCTTAAATACCTCCGCCTAGATAGAACGTTCCTTAGACAAAGGTCCTTTATGGACAATTTTTTCATAAATTTAATCTTTTAGCAGGATTCATTTTAATCCTATTAAAAAAAATTAACCTATTTCTAATCTCATTAGAAATACTTCCAACATAGGTCTAAATGAATTAATTTTAAACTATTTAAAATAATTTGGGCCAATGTTTGCATGCAACTCTTGATTATAGATTTTAATCTAACCCATTAAATATATAACACTTATATTTTAATGTCGTATTAAAACCTATAATTTGTATCTAATAATGTCGATCAAATATAACACTTATATTTATCTAATGTTGGCATGCTCAATGCAAGGTTCACTTTTATTAGAAAAATATAACATTTATATTTGCCATCCATGAAAAATAAACATACATATTCATCATTCCATCATACATTATAACATTTATAACTTTGTATGATGAATGAACATGCTTAATTAATCATACATAAAAAAAAATATTACACTTATATTATGATGCATGGGCATGCTAATTTAATCATTCATCCATAAAATATAACACTTATATTTAATCATGATGTATGAATAGGTTTATCCTAAGGTGAGACTTTGATACCAATTATTGGGAATCGAATCCCAAGCAGAAATGTTAGAGTCGTCTTGCATTCGAGTTTTTCATTTTTAAAGAAACAAAACAACAAGCTAAATAGAACATAAGTATGATAAATAACATGCTTAACATGCAATAAAATGAGAAATAAAGGGGAAGAACCATTCTTACCTTTGTAGACTTTCAGGCCTTTTGAAATTCTTCTTGATCTCCATACAAACTCACTGACACTACCACAAGAATACCTTATTATTCTTCTAGGAATTCCAAGAGTTGGATGCATGGTCTCCAACTCTTGGAAGAGGAAGAGGTGGAGAGATTGTAGAGATAAATTATGGAAAGGAAAATAATTTTTGCAGAGGCTAGGATATTGATTTCACCAAATCAATTTTTGCCCTAAATAGGCCAATAAGATGACTATATATGGAGAAGGGTTTACCTCTTCTCCAAGTAATTCCCTTTTTACCCTTGATGTCAATGAATTAAGTAACACCTTATTTAATTAATTGGCACATTAATCAAATAACCATTCAATCTAATTTATATATAGTTAATTAATTAATATATATAAACATCACATGTTTATATTCATCCACCTCTCTTATCATTTCTTAATCAATTAACTAACCATTAATAAATCAATTAAGTAACTATATTAAGTCATATTTAATATAGAGTTAATTAACATATAAATATCACATATTTATATGTATATTTCTCTTTAGGAATCATATCTGAATCTCATTCAAATGTATATCTCTCTCACATAATGTGAATTATAGATCATGTCTATAATTAATTATATATTAATCACATTAGTATACAATTTCTTCAATTGATTTGAATATTCAAATTATTCCTCATTAATATCTTTTAGTGAACTAACAAGGGGACCTTATAAACCTACAAATCAGAAACTCCAACGATATGATATTAATTATCTAAACTTATTAACAAAATTAATCAATATTCTTTAACTGTGGTTACACTCCACTAAAGACCTACAGTTGCACTCTTTTCACTGTAGATTTATTTATATGTCTATGGATATAAACTAATAATAGTAAGTTAGTCCTTTATGAGTGTTCATAACACCAACTAGGCCAAATTACTGTTTTACCTTTGGCTTACCTCTGTATCCTTGAGTACTAGTGCTCCTCCAATGAATAAACTATTTATGGTCCAACCATTAAATGAAAACCCCTTTCGGGTCAATGAAAGGGTAAGACCCTTTGTTCAAGTCTCGGAGATGCCACTTAAAGGAACACCCTTTACTTACCCCAAAGTCGGGAAGGAATGAATTCCATCTTGTATTATTATATTCCCAGCTCCCCGCTCATTCTTGTCCCAAAAATGGTAGGCTTATTGGCGAATTGGCTGCTCTCACCTAAACAAATCAAAGGACAATCCCTCATGAACAAGAGTTCATAATATATTCATGTACACGAAAGCATTGGATCATTGCGTTTTTATCAAATACAAAGTGGACCGTATCCATGGTGTTACCAGGATAAGGTTCCCAACCTTATCCTTATACTATAGACCTTTTAGGTTGTATCTTGAACATTGACCCCTGTATGTCTCCACATACTGTTTAAGGCTCATAAAACAGTCTAGGATGTTAGTTTATTGGATTTAGGGTTATTAAGACAAAATAGAATATTACACAACCAATAACATTTATTGAAATAACATCAATAACTCTTTATTGATGGAATAACATCGATAACTCTTTATTAATGCGGTAATTAATTACATTTACTATTTATGAATTTTATGGCATAAAACCCAATACCTTGAATATTCTTCCAAAATTATCATCACTAATGTCGGACACACAATGATTTCTTCTTTTTGAAACATACTATAAGACTTCTAGTATCTCAAACTTCAAAAATCTTATAGTATGCTTATGAGAATCATACAAAAAAATCCAATATAGCCTAGAATGCGAAAAGTCACAAAATCTCGAAGTTTTTTTTTTAAAAAAAAAATTATGTAGAGAGAGAGATGCAAAATACAATTTTTTTTTCTAATTTGTCCAGCAAATATATTGAAATATGAAGTAATAAAGAAGTTGAAAAGCCACAAGAAAACGATAAATCACTTTTTTCTATAAAAAAAAATAGCAAGCACGATAAAAAATAAAACAAGAAAAATGAGAAGATGAAGAGTCACATGAAAGATGGAAATAGATGAAGTGATTTATTGAAATAAAGATAACATGGAAAAGAAAACAAGTAAGGATATAATTTGTGTAGAGCCAACTGATACCAAATGATAAAAGAAACTACCTTAATTACGTTTGAGAACTCCCCTTATTCTAGGTGAACCCCCACAAAAGTAATAAGAATAACTCCAATTAACTAATTAGTAAGCAATCCAAGAAAGCTAAATAAATTTGGCTTGGAAGATTGATCGATGATTAAGAAGAAAGGAAAACTTGTTCCTATCTTCAAGATTCCGAACTTTCTACAATCTAATTGATCAAACTAGATTGAAAGTCCTAAAAACACACGTTCCAATAATACAAAGAAAATTAAAACTTGAGAGGATAAATTATAAGAAAATTTCATTTAAATTCAAAGTCTTGTTTTTAAAATGTGGAGTTTGGCTGCCCTATTTAAATTAATTGAAAGAACACCATGAAAAGATGCATCCTTTCACCTATATTGGCTACATTCATCTAATATCCTTTCAACTACTCTTATAAATATAATACATAACATTAAATAATACATGTAAGATTAATTATGTGAATGGATCTAAAATTCTAGGTTTATTATGTCTCTTGGTGGCTTTGATTCTTGAAGGGTTGCAACTCTTCATATTTGGAAGCTTATCTTGGAAGCAAATCTTTTGATGCTCTAGCTCCTAATCATTGTCAATTATTTGCTTATCACTCCTCCACTAAGACAACCTTTAGATCGTCAATGATTAGTATAATGTTAATCATGTTTTTTCATGTCGTATAATTATCGCTAGTCATATTGAAGTTCGCTAAAACCAAACAAATTTTTTATATTATAAAATGTATTACTTATTAATTCAATCAAATTTAGAACAATTTTAATGAACCCTATGTGACATCTAATTTTGCATTGATGCTTCAGTGATTTAGGATAAAGCCACTGAAGGGTGGTCAGTCACCCTTCACCAAATCGAGACACTCTCAACCAATTATTACACAAAAACAACTCTTGTTCCTATAATAACTAGTAACCATTTGTTTGGTAAAAAAATTATCAACTTACTTAACAATTTTCCGTAGGTGTGACCCTCCATCTTAGATCCTAGAGTTCTTCCCCAATGAGTTAACTAAAGAGAAAAATCGGTTGGCCAAAAACTAAAGCGACCATATTCATTACCGGAATTTGAGATTGATTCCATACAAACACCTTCCGAAGGGGGGACACAAATCGAGGCACCACAAAGCTGAGCATGAAATCTCACTTGCAAGCCAATGAAGGAGATCATGGGTTGTGTTAACACACGTCACTCTCCATTCATCTTGATATTGATCTATGCAAACAACTTCTGAAGGAGAGCTAATAATCTATTGCATGTTTATAAAATATTTGACTAATTCACCTTCCAGGTCGGTTTCCAGTTAGGGGTATCCCGTTTCTGTTAGCTTAAATACTCAAATCCTAAATAGAACCTTCCTTAGACAAATGTCTCTTATAGTCAAATATTTTATAAATTCAATCTTTTATGCATTCATTTTAATCGTATTAAAACAAAAACAAAATATTAACCTAATTCTAATCATATTAGAAATACTTTAACATAAGTCTAAGTGAATTAATTTTAAACCATTTAAAATTAATTAAGACCTTTGCATGCAACTCTTTGTTATAGATTTTGATCTATCATATTAAACATATAACACTTATTATTTTAATGAATTATTAAAATTTATAACATGCATTCTAATGACATCAATTAAATATAACTATTATATTTACCAAGTATGTCACACTCAATGCATTTCTATTTTCATCATATAATATAATAATTATATTAATCACTAATGAAAATCATACATAATCCATCATACAATATAACATTTATATTAAGATATGATGCATGGACATGCTAATTAATACATGCAACATCTATATTAAGTATAATGTATGAATATGTTTATCCTAAGGTGAGATTTTAAACTATATGACATATAATTAATCTGAGATTTTAAACTATATGACATATAATTAATATAATAAACAGACATCTCATGCATATTAAAAGCTATATGATAACTATAATAAACCAAATATTGGCACCCTAATAAAATCATTAAATTAAATTTTATCAATTTAATTTAAAAACACAAAAACTACCTTCAATTGCTAGAAGAAAACAACCATTTTCAAGCTCGAAAAAAATTGCCATGTTCATGTTGAAAACTGTCATGACCCTTCCATGACACACAAATGATGAAGGACAGTGAAAAACTTTTAATTACGCACAAAACATGATGGACGACAGAAATCTGCATAGAAAGCTGTCGATTCTACACTCCAAAAATCATCTTTCACCTTTATTTTTGGTATATTTCACTATAAACACTTCGCGATGAGCAACCCGAACTTACAAACTCGATTTACATAATAAATGCGCAAAACACTAGGCCTTTATTTTGATCAAATCAAAGTAAAAAATTGTAAATCTAAGTTTCAATATTTGTAAACATCTATTATGCAAACCCAAATATATTATGTAGAAAACAACTTATCTTTTCGGTAATTTTTCGTTTCGAAAATGAAAAACAGAGGTACAACCAGACTCTGATACTAGTTGAAGGAAATGAATTCCATAGTTGAAGCGTGTGAATGCACATGCTAATGTAATTTAATTTGAAAAACTAAAAACAAAAAAAGAGAGAGAAATTATAGAAGAACATGATAAATATTTATAAATTATAGCAGACTTCTAAGAAGAAAAGGATGAAAAGATCTAACCCTTGAAGACTTTTCTTTTTGTAATTCCTCTCCTCGAAACTGAACAGCACGAACACAAATCTCCCTCAAACTGAAAAATGCCTATCACAAACAAACAAGTCATGAATAGGTAACACCACCACTTGGTTTCCTCGTTATTCTCCATACAAAGAATCAAGGATGTGTAAGGGAGAAGTAACTTTGTGTACAAGAGATTTCTTGAGGAAGAAGTTGACAAATGCAGAGAAAACTTTGTTTCTCTTCTGAATGATTTATGTGTTGGATTGAAGCTTCTCAAAATGAACCTCATCCCTCCCTTTTTACTTGAGAGCGAATTGGTTGGAGAGGGAGATAAAACTTCCCTCCATTAACTCCCAATAACTCCCAATGGGAGTCTAAATAAATTATAAGATAAATCAAATTTAATATATGATTAAATAAATATTAATTAATTAATAGATTAAATATCATATATTTAATTTACTTTGAATCATATTCAAATAACAACCTCTCACATAACCTATAGTTTTAGTATGAATCTCATTCATATTAATCATAATCTATAGTTTTAATATGAATCTCATTCATATTAATTTTAACCTATAGTATTATATAAATCTTATTCATATGATTAATATTTGAATCTTATTCAAATACTTATCTCTCACACATTATAAAGTATCATTTTAAACCTTATTCAAAATTAATTTTATGTTATAATGTATCTATATACATTATATTAATAATATCTTATACAATTAATTCACTATTTAATTTGAACAATTCAAATTAATCCAAAATTAATTGAGTCTTGTTTTGCCCATAGTAAGTTCGCAAGAGGATCTTATGGACTTACAAATTAGAAGCTCTAAAAGTACAAGAGTAATTAATTAAACTATTTAATTAAATTAATTAACATTCATTGATTGCAGATCACTCCACGAAAGACCCAAATTGCACCGTAGATATATTTTTGTGTCCATAGATATAACCAATCAGTAGTAAGTTGACCCTTCACGAATTGTTTGTTTCTACGGTTGGGTCAAATTACCGTTTTACTCCTATAGTTATATCTAACCATTGATCCCTTTAATGAGCAAATATTTTATAGTCCAATTATAAACTAATTTCTCTTGGGCTAGTGAAAGAGTGAGGCCTCAATGTTCAAGACTCAGAATCAGCCTTTAAGAGAACAATTCATCTACCTACCCTAAAGAAGGGAATGGGTGAATTTCATCTTGAGCTACGTTCCCAACTCCCTACTCGGACAAATCTCTAAAATGGTAGATTTATTGAGTAGGTGAATCTGGCCACTCTCACCCAAATAAATCAAAGGATCGTCCTCATAAACAAGAGTTCATAAACTTCACTCAGGATTAAGGTTGAGTCACATGTGGTCATCCTACAAAATGAATTAACGGTGTTATAAAGAGAGACTAATCATTTCGCGGTTCGGTTTTATACAAACTCTTTATATAGGATACTCTCACTCGCATGTCTCCACGATAATGATTAAGATCAAATCGTTTTTAACACTTTACAATTCTTGTAATAATTACAAAGTGTGCTGTATCCATAGTGTTATTAGAATAAGACACCCAACCCCAACATTCTCTTCTTCCTAAAGTCATTGTTGCTTTTCAGATCCAACCGCTTGTAAATTAGATCTGATAACCATTGGGACTATTCAACCTGTTCAAGTTTATCTTATTCCATTGCAGTTCAGCCATGCCGACTAGCCATTCTTTCCATATTTGGTCGTCATCGTTCAGATCCACAAATGTGATTGTCCATATATGATCCTACTCGCTCTGCTCAAACCCCTTGCTTGTGAGTTTCTTTGTCGTTGATTTAGTACCTATTGTCGTCCATGAGTTGTCGTAGTCGAAGTCAATTTTTCGCTCATGGATTTCTCCATCGTCTGCACCTGTTGTCGTCCCGATGAATTTGCCTCATGGGTTTCTCTGTTCTAATGAAGTTTATTATTATTATTAAGAACCGTCATTAGAGTTATGGTGCAAGAGTGACAAATGAGAATATAAATCTATACTATTTAATTAAAACCAAATTATTTATATTTGTTATATTTGTTTGCATGAAATTCTTCATATTATTTAACCAATTTTGATAAAATTTAATGTGGAAGAAATAAACCTAATTTATTGAAAGCACACAAATTTAAATTGGACAATTCAAAGTATTTAAACTAAAAGAATAACACTTGAATGCAGCTAAGAGACTCTCATCTTTACGCATCTCATTCTCACCACCCATTAAAAAAAAAGAATTAAAATATTAAAAAATAATTTGTCACATTACAAATTGTGAACGGACAACTTGATGGGATATACAAATATAAGTGAATCAAGATGCACCTAAGTAGTTTTGGGACTATAATTGAACAAACTTCAAATTATAAGGACTAACACTATAGTTTAATCTATTTTTTTTTATGTTTTGTGAAATTTTTTTGATATATTAAAAATATCGATTCACGAATTCATGAACAAATAAAAATATTAATAGAAATATTGAGATTGTGAATGGAAATTTAATAGCTGAATTTAACACATCACCATATTTTTTCACGAATTTAACACTTTTTTTTTTTATCACTGTCTAGTAGGCCGTGTAAAGGATAAGTGCAGACTCGCCCAAGGGTGTTTTTTTTTATTATTTTATTATTTTTATTTTTTATTTTTTTTTGAGAGTCTTACAGCCGCAAGGGCAAGCTCCCATTTTTTGTTCCAATGGCAACAAACGTAAATATTATCCTCTTCCAGTGTCAAATAATTATCCAACCACTACGTAATAAATCCCCCACTCCAGCCCAAACACAAACACAAACACTCTTCTTCTTCTTCTCTCTAATTACATTTTTCACTTTCCACTTCCAATTCCAATGCACCGTCGCTAATCGCCGGCGACGCCTCAACATGAGTCCACCCGCCGTCGAAGCTCCGTTACTGTTTCTCATTCTGCTTGCTGCAGCGCTACGGTGCCCGCTCGCCGGAGCGCGCCTTCTGGTGGAGATGACGGTGGTTCGAAACGCCTCTTCCATCGGAGCCTGTAAGTGAAAAAGATTCCGCTCCTTTTTTCCTTTTATTTTCTCTTTCTGGTCTCTGATTTGGGATTTGATTTGGATCAGTTTGTTTGGATGGGAGCTTGCCGGCGTATCACCTGGACAGAGGATTCGGCGCCGGAGCGGGAAACTGGCTTTTACAGTTCGAGGTGAAAATCATCTCTCCTCTTCTTTTTACTCTCATTTTATTTTCTTTTATTTCTATTTTTTTTTGTGGGAATTATAATTGATTGCCTTCTCCTCCAATGCCCACACGACACGTTTGATTTCTATCTGGCATAATTATTAGCCCCTTGGATGGGGATTGAACACTCCCTTTCTTTTACTCACAAATTTTTCTTTTTTAAAAATTTACGTCAAATTTAAACTTATGGCTTATAATTAAAATTCTGACCCTTCTAAAAATAGTCTATTAATGAGAATTTTTATCCAACCATATATATTATTTATGAGCTTTTATTAAATCATATGAATTAAATTCTTACTCTCTTCAAATCACGGCAACCCAATTTAAATTTCGAATATAATGTCTTCATCAAACCAACTGAATTATAATGACACAAGTTATAAATTTAAAAGTAATGATTTCTTTTTATAATATTGTCAAATAATTAGTATATACTAATTTACTATGTCAAGGTTTTCAAC
The DNA here is from genome assembly GCF_027475165.1 of Benincasa hispida. NCBI lineage: Eukaryota > Viridiplantae > Streptophyta > Magnoliopsida > Cucurbitales > Cucurbitaceae > Benincasa > Benincasa hispida. The sequence goes on from NC_143478.1 coordinate 29,816,724, forward strand.
TTCCAGTCGAAATAATGTCAAAGAAAACATATATTTGAATAAAATTATGTATATTCCGGTATGATTATTTTGTTAATAATCCAAATCTTTATGCTGGAAGAGGGAAAAAAAAAAGGTTTCCAAAAATGCTCTCTGTTTTCTCTGAAATCAGTACGACATCGTTTCTTAGATTTGTTTGCACAGTGGTGTGTTTGGCTTGCCGTGGGTTGGGACTGTTGTCGGTATTCGTATGTTGCGTATATTTATTTCCCATGCTTGGTTGGACGAGGATTGCGCGGTGTCTCCCTAATAATTTTTTTTCAAATCTATTTTAATCCCTATATTTTAAATCTTGTTCTATTCTAGTCTCTACATTTTAAAAACGATATCCAATAAAAGCATAACTCAACTGACATAGTATTTATATTATTGACCTCGAGGTTTGAGGTTCGATTCTTTTTTATGAAACTACGTCTAGCATGTGCTAAAGTAAAATGAAGTTACAGTAAAATGTCAATAACCAACGCATCAAAATACTAGAAAGCTACTTTACCATCTAATTCAAAATTGAAATCCTAGATTTTTTTTAGTGTAGTTAACTTATTTGACATCCTAGTCATTCAAAAATACAAGTCTTCTCATCTTTTTATTTAAAAGTTAATAGAATCAGACCAAGGTAAGCATTTTTTAAAAGTTTAGGGATTAAAATAGACTTTTTTTGAAAGCTTAGGGACTAGAATAGAACAAGATTGAAAGTTTAGAGATCAAAATAGGATTTAAACCTATTTTTTTTCTCAAAGATTAATATTAAGTATTATCATTTTAACACTTTTATTCCTAAATTTTTTAGTTTATTTTTCTTTTTGTTTTTAATTCTTAAAATGTTACACTTTTTATTTTAGTTTTGAGTTTAATTTTTATTTGGTTTTTAGATTTCAATATTTTATATTTTTATTCCAAATTTTCACTAATAATATTGATATTTGACGTTAACTTTTATTTAATTAATTTAAAATAATTATGAAGTAGATTTATAAATCAGTTTTAATAATAGTAAAAAAATTTATGAAAACTAATTTAATAAACAAGAACAACTAAATTTGAGTATTTAATAAAAGGAACAAAATGTAAAATTTAAAATCGTAAACAAAAATTCAAAGTTCAAGGATGGAAATAAAGAATCAAAATAGAAATTAAAAAAACAAGTAAAAGAAAAAAAAAAGGTAATTTTTCCATTATATTTCATTTATAGGGAATCGTACCCCATGCCCAAAATTAACGATAAAATTAAATAATGCTAAAAAGAATCACTAGTCGTTATCATATACAAATATATAACTAAATAATTAGAAGCTGATTAAAGTGTTTCATGCAAGACCGAATTTTTAGAACATTTCAGGCCCGCCCACCATTATAGATGCATTATTATTTCATTTAGATTTTCTTTTATCTATTTTAATTCAATAATATATTGGATAGTGTATGAATTTGATCATATATAACTTTTTGGTCGAATCAAAATGAACTTAGCTATACGGTAATTGATATGACCTTTTACTCCAAAAGTTGGAGGTTCAATTCCCATCTCACATTTGTTGTATTAAAAAAATGAAAACTTTTTGATCGGCAATATATGAAAGTTCAACGATCTAAAATTAAGTCTTTCAACTGATAAAAAATTTATAATATCGACCTATAAATTAACGAAAGAAAGTGTAAAAGTAGGATTGAGAATTGATGGTTTGGTTTGTTGCATGGTCCCAATCGATGGTGTTAGTGAGAGAGAATGAGTAATGTACACGAAACTTTAAATTAAGGAAAGTGACTGAAAGTAAGAACATTCAAGGAAGAATGGATGGAGTAGTGGGGAAATTCACTAGTTTTAGTTAATTATTTGGCCTTGGTGGGTCCCACTAATATATAAATATATGCACAAATATGTATTTACATTAAATGTAAGTAAGTGTGTTTAGTTTAATTTAATGGGTCAAACTTACTAACCTTTCATGCCTTAGTTTAGGTTAGGATTATCAAGTCTATCTCAAAATCAATTAGTTAGAAGAAGAATAGTCGATTTATCTTATTAAGGGACAGTTTAGGACGTTGAATTAAATTATGAAATCTGGAATTAATATGTTGAAATTAAAAAGCTTGTGTTTGAGATACAAATTTGATGAAATTTTTCGATACATGTGCAAAATGGAGAAAGATGGAAAGATAAAGTTATTCAATAAATGTATAAACTTTAATAGTATTTGTTATCGAAGTTGAATTATATAACACTATTTTGAAGTTGGTGGGCCAAACATCCTTAAAATTTTGAGGTCTCTTGAATTTTTTAATATGAGATTCTTAATATGTCTTATCAAGATGGTGTCTATTTTTTTTTTAACCTAATATTATACAGACTATATGAGATTTTATCTCAAAATCAATTAATTATAAGAGAAATACTTCATCTATTTTATTAAAATTATGAAATTGCTCGATCTTTCTAATGTAATGGATTTACATATTTCAATACGATGATGTAACAATAGGGTGGTGGGTGGTGCAATGATGTGAAGTCTTGTTTGGAGAGAGCGAATAGTCGAAGAGGATCAACCCGTTTGATGACCAAATGGGAAGACTTCTCTGGCATTCTTAGCAACAATGCTTCTCTTAACCCAGGTATTTCTTCCCTCACCTTTTTTTTTTTATCTCAATGGTATAAATTTTAAAAATCCTTAAATTTTTATAAAACAAATAATTTGGCTTTTAAATTTTAGTTTTTAATGATTTTTCAATTTTATAACAATTTAATCGCTGAATTTTACTATGTAACAATTTAGTATTTATACTTTTAAATTTGTAATAATTTAATCCTTATTATAAAATTTTATGTTAAGATCTAATGAGATTTTTTGCATAAATAAACCAACAAACAAATTAGAGACTCAATATAAAGTCTACATCATAAAAAAATTGAAATTGACGTCTAATTTCGATATTTTTTTATATGAGGGACTAAATTGTTACAAATTTAAAAGTACAATGACCAAATTATTACAAATTAAAGTCTAGACTAAATTATTACAAAATTGAAAGTATAGAGACCAAATTATTACAAATCAAAGTATAAATGGTTACTTTTGCGAAGGGTTAGGATCAAAAGTGTCTTTCAACCTATAAATTATCATCCATTTTCTTCCATGTCCCTAAACTTTTTAAAACTTTTTAACTTATTTAAAATAAAAGATATGAAAATTATGTGATAGAAGACGTGTATAAAAAATTAACAGACCTACGTAATGTTAATATTCACATATAGAAAATTAATTGCAAAAGATATCATAAAAATTAACCAAATTTTACACATCAACTTTCTATGAAGATTCATGTGAATGATCTTGTAGCTGATGTCATATATGCTTTATAATTTTTATATATTTATCGTTTTGTCAATTTTCGTGTTATTTTGATTTTTTCTCTTTTAAAGAACAAAGTTCAAGAATAAAAAGGGAGCTTTCAAAATATAAGAACATAACAACATAATTGGAAACTTTAGTTCAAATTTAGGAATATTTTATGTAATGTAACCATTTTTTTATTGTTTCCTTTTTCTTGGATGCTCATGAAGATTCCTTTGTTTTTCAACCCAAATATATAAAAACTATAATCATGGCTTCATTGAATATTCAATACATTATTTGATCAACATTAGCTAGAAAATGAATATTGTGCGACAGACTTCAAAAGGTCGGTCACATGATTGACTAATTTGTCATCAGCTTCTATTATGAATGTTATCCTTAAAAATTTTAATTTATCTGGCATGGTATCAATTTAAATCTGAATCATTGATGTTATCGATTTAAATTCTTTCTTAAATATATCAATTTATATCTCATTTAGATTTAATTTTAAAAAATATCATATTAAATATTTAAGTTTTTTCAATTAAATTTTTTTTTAACTATTATAAATAAATCAATTTAGAACATTTATTAGGATAATAAACAAAAAATTTTAATACACTCGATTATTACATGTGTGTAGAATTCTTTAAGTGTCATATTAACAATTTTTAATATAATCATAATAATAGAGATAGTAGCCTATCACGGTCTTAAGTATCATATTAACAATCGTTAATATGACAAATATAGTAAATTTTATTGTCTATCTCTAATAGACTGCGATATGCTACTATCTCTATCTATCTATGTCATGATAGATATAGATAATAGTCTATCGCAGATATACAGTGATATTTTGTTATTATTTATAAATATTTTTCAGTAATTTTATCATTTAAAATAATTTTTTATTGACAAAATTATAAGCAATAGAGAGTTTGAATTGATAAATACTTATGGAAGTTTAAAGTTTAAATTGATACCGTTGTTAATTTAAGATTTAAATGATACAACCCAAGGTTAAAAATGCATTAGTATTTTAAAGAACATTTTGGATAATTTAGGAAAAAAAAAAAAGAGGGGTAGATTTGGAAAGTTGGAAAATGTAAAAAGTGATTATCAAGTCAGGTTGTAGTAAATTGGGTGGGGTCTATGTCCTGAGTCCTTGTCTGTAGGCTTCACGTGAATGAGTTGCGTGTGCCAAAACTGACATCTATTCCACTTTATCACCAAACTCCAACTTATGTTGCTTGCATCAATGCTAGATTTTGTGGATGTGTTCATAAATTTTTTAAATCATACAATAAATAAATTGATTAAATTTAAAATATGTAAATTATTTCGTTTAATATTTTAATTTATATTATTGATATTTTGTTGCTCATGTTTTTGTGTTTCAACAAAATTTTTTATAATATAATGAAAAATGTTGATTTTATTTGAATTCATTGAAATGTGGAAATATTGACCGAAGAAATGCCGACAAGAAAAGTTAATACTATACATATTTGTTACATAAAAAAAATTAAAATGTTTTAAGATTTCATTTTAATACATTTACTTTGGATTCCATTCCATTTTAGTTATTATATTTTTAATACTTCAAATTTAGTCTCTATATTTTTAATAAATATTAAATATTTAGTCCTATGTATTTTTAGTGAACTCTTAAAACTTATCTTTTCAAGTTATTTTTTTTTAATAAAAATTGGTTAAAGACTACGAAGATGTATTTCTAAATTTTTATAAAGAAATGTTGGAGATTTTCAAAAATAGAAAAATAAAGAAAATTATTTACACAAAATAATAAAATTTTAATCTTCTTTGAAGAGTCTGATAAAAGTCTATCAGTGTCTATTAGTATAAAAACTTATAGAAGTTTATCACTAATAGACACCGATAGTAGTCTATTAATATATATATATTTTTATTTCTATAAATAGTTTGACATTTTTTCTATTAATATAGAAAGAATATTTTAGATAGAAAATCAAGAACTAAACTAATAATTGCAACCTATTTTTAAGATTCATTAAAAGTTTAAAGCTATTAATTATTAACGATTTGTAAGCATACAGACTACACCATAAGCTTAATCGTTACTTTAAAGAGGAAATATTTATATACGAACTAAATTCTAATTTTCAACAGTTTCATTTCTACTAGGAGTGCAACAAAAAATAAAAAAAATCGACAAATCGAAACAATCGAAATCGATCTATTGATTTGGTTTGATTTTTTAGTATGAAATTGGACATATTGATTTGTCTTTAAAGAAAACCAAAGGTCATTGGATCGATTTGATTTTTAAATTGAAAAACCAATCAAAACTAAATCGAACAAATAATATATGCACACTTAAATTTTGATTGACAATGTACGTTTAGTATTTCATTTCATTGGATGAACAATGGATTGTGTTATTACTTTTACTCTTAATACTTTACATATTAGAGTGTAATTGTATATTTATTATTTAGAAAAGATCCAATTATTATTATCTTTAAATAAGAAACAAATACCTAATTTCAATCTATAAAAAAGGAAATAGGCCAAATTTTAATTTGGGATAAACAAAAATGACCAATTAAAAAAATCGAAAAAAAATTGAAAAAAAAAAAGAATAAGAAAATGACCACTTGGGTCCAAAATCGAAAACCAAATCAATATAGAACTAATCCAATCAAAATCCAAATCATTGGTTTTGTCTTTTGCTGAACATTGGTTTGGTTCTCTATTTTATAAAACCAATCGATTAGGTTTTAATTTTGATTGACTTTAAAATTGATAAAATTGAGCCTAACTTTAATGGGAAAAGTTATTGGGTAAAAGTTGAAACTCTTTTCAGATGATCCGGCGTGAATAAAGGAGTAATAAGTTGTAAAATTAAAGTTGAAATTATGATTGTGAATGAGAATATACACACATAATTTGACATCAAATTCGGTAATCTTTTATAATCTTGTTCTACTCATAGAATTAAAGAAAAATGACCTTTATTTACCCATTAAAGTTGATGAATCGTCTTTGTGGACCAGACTTTTATAACTGGAACCGTGTGAAACTCAGGTATTGTGATGGAGCATCATTTGCAGGAGATGCCTTGTTTGACAATGGGGTAATTTTCTCTGACATTATGCTTCTGTTTTGTGTTCATTTTTCCTTGCTGTAACATTTTTTTTTTTTTTTTTTTTACCACAGACATCACTGCTTTATTTCAAAGGGCAAAAGATATGGGAATCCATCATTCTAGACCTTCTACCAAATGGGTTGGGGACAGCAAGGAAGGTATGAATATAAATATCTTAAAATATTAATAATGCTGCTATTTTATGTCTTGATTTGATCTCTAAATTATCATTTGGTTTCCTATGTGACTAATTGCAATTGTCCCAAATTGATGGCTAGATTCCTTTCCAACCAGAAAGAAAATGGAAATATCAGTTTATGGAGTTATATCAATTTACACCATCTTTTAGATTTCGTTCGACTAATATTGTGTGAGGTTTATAATCTGGGTTTATTTAATTTTTCATTTTTCATTAACCAATCAATTTAAACTTTCCATTATGATTATCTTTGAAAATCATCCATGCATCAATTCACAAATGTGTGTAGAGTTATTCAAATGCCCGTTTAACAAAATGGACAATCAAATTAAATGTACGAATAATTTTCAAAGGAAATTTTGTTTATAAATTTAAATTGATTCATTTATGAAAGTATATGGATTTAATCGATACATTTATAAATTTTAGACGTGGTTTTTCTAAACAAGATGCAATTGAGGGTGTAAATCGATACATTAACAAATTTTAGGATTTAAATTGATACAATTATTATTTAAGGTTTAAATTGATACAACACCTAAATTGATACATTAACAAAAATTCAAGGTTTAAATTTGTTGACGCCAAATTTTAGTTAAGGGAAAACGCATCTGACCTCCACGTGGTATCAAGAGTAAATTTGTAATTCGGGGAAGGGAGGACCTGCAAAACAAAGAAAAATGGCTCTGATGCTAGTCAGTAAGAGAACTAGATAATAGAGAAGTCAAAAGTTCCATTTATCTTAGTCCAACTAGGATTAGGGCATGAGTTTCCTAATCCTAGATGAGCTAGGTTATCTCTCAAGCCAAATAGGTTAGGGCGTGTATTTAGCATGCCCTGTTCATCAAATTCCGAGCCTCGATTTTGGCCTCATTCTTAGTCGAGATCAAGGCCAAGGCCAACCGACCTAACATCCTTGCTAGGCATATTAGGTTTTCATCCCTTAAAATCTAGGTATGCTGGATCTTTGGCCATTGGGCTAATATAAGAGGCTTAGCCTCGGTTGGGGTTGAGGCCGACCAGGCCCAATATATCCTTGGCTCTATCCCTTCGATCTTCTCTTGCTCTCCTTTGACTATTTTACCCTTGATTTCAGAATCCATCCATGACAAAATTGATACATAATATCTGGTTATTTGCTTACTCTTACATGGCTTCAATATATGTTGGGAATCGACTCGTTTGTATATATCTCAAAAGCTATAAGATGCTATAGAATTGAATGTGTTTGTTTTGTAGGCTCTGCTCTCTGGTTGCTCTGCTGGAGGATTAGCAGCTTTTCTGCATTGTGAAAATTTCAGCAAGTATTTGCCAAGGAATGCCAGTGTCAAATGCTTGAGTGATGCTGGATTTTTTCTTGACTTGTGAGTTATTTTTCTTTCTTAAAACTATTTTGAAAGATCATATTTTTGTATGTCTTTTTAAGGGATAAATTGTTTAGATATAATGCTTATGGAGTTACCTGTTTGCTTTCTCCATTTTCACAGAAGAGACATAGGTTTGAACCACACAATGAGGAACTTTTACAAGGATCTTGTGGCTCTTCAGGTACATTATTTTTTCCCATCAATATTAACACAATTGATTGTTCTAATTCAGGTTTTTTGGGAAGCATTGTTCTAATTCATGCTGAATTAGTATTAGTTTAGGTTTTATTAGATAACTTTTTTGGTTTTTAGTTTTTTAAAAATTAATCTTATCAACACTACGATTGTTACTTTCGTTTTATTGGTTTCTTTATTTTGTTGTCTATTTTTTAGGAGTGTTTTCAAAATCCAAGCCAAGTTTTAAAAAACAAAAAAGACAATTTTTTAAAGTCCCATTTGTAACTATTTTGTTTCTAGATTTTAGTTTTTGAAAATTAAATTTATTTCATCTCAATTTCTTACAATGATTTACATCTTTTTTAAGTACACGAGTTAAATTCTTAGCCAAATTTCAAAAACAAAAACCAACTTTTAAAAACTACTTTTTAACTTTTTAAAATTTAGCTTTTTAAAATTTAGTTTGGTTTTTAAAAAATATTGGTAAAAAATAGATACCAAATCAAGAAATTTAGAGATGGAATGAATATATATACGCTTAATTTTGAAAGAAAGAAAACAAACTAAAAACGGGACTTAAGAAACTTGTATCAATTTTTTAAACTTGGCCAAGAACTCACTTTAGAATGATGAATAAAGGGTGTCATATGCACAATTTTCAAAACTAAAAAATAAAAATTAATTTTCAAAACTAAAAAATAAAAATTTAAATGATTACTAAATGTAATGGACTAGAGTTTTTCTTCTCACCATAATAATTCTTTTAAGGATGTCCTAAAACCTATCAACTTCTCATATATTTATTCTAAGATGAAGGACTAGAAACTTTTCTTTGGTTTAATTTGTTAAAGGGATGGTACTAAAGAAAAGTAAATATTCCTATCGTAATTTATCAGATCAAGCTTTTGGATTCATCGGGTCGATAAAGTTTAAGAATGAAAAGTGATAAAAAGTAGTGTTGTATATGTTCTGAACATAGATTAATGTGGTGCAAGGTGTGGATGACAGGGGATGGAGCAAAATTTGAATGAAAACTGCAAAGCCTCCTCTTACTTTCCAGAATTGGTACTTGTTTATAATCCAAAATCTACTCATCATTTCATTTTAGATCACTATATAAATTAAATTAAATTAAATATGGTTCTAAAATTCTTATTTCTTGATTATGTGCAGTGTATATTCCCTCAGCATTCATTGAAGTACATAACAACACCCTTTTTCATTCTGAATTCAGCATATGATGTTTTCCAAGTAATGAATACTTCCTTCCCTTTTATCTTATCTTATATTTGGTTTTCTGTTTTTGAAAATTATTATCTTTTCTTCATTTTCAATCTCAAAGTATTTAAAAATGTAATAATAAAATAAAATAGTTATCGAACAAAGTGATTTGAATCAAACAGTTTCATCATGGATTGGTGCCACCATCTGCTGATTTACATGGACACTGGAACCACTGCAAATTCAATCCAGCAGAGTGCAGTGAACTACAGATTCAGGTACTGCAAGGTACTCTCTACATTCCCCTTTCTTCCCTATTTTAATTGCACAAAAAAATTTAAGCTCCGTTTGGTAAACATTTTGAATATTTGGTTTTTTAAAATTACGTTGGTAAACATCCCTTCCACCCCTAAACTTCTTGCTTCGCTGTCTATTTTCTACCAATATTTCAAAAGTCAAGCCAAGTTTTGGAACGATAAAAAGTAATCTTTTAGAAACCTGTCTTTATTTTTTGAAATTTTGCTAAAAATTCAATTATTTTACTTAAGAATGATGAAGACTGTTCTTTATCTTCAAAAACTTACAAAGAAAAAATAAAATGGTTATCAAACAGGAACTTAGTTCTCTAATTTTGTTTACCAAATGGGACTAAAAATGATTATTAATTGGTTTGAGTTAATTTTTTTAATCGAAAAATTTTAGGTCTAAGAATCAGTATGCTTTCTGCATTAAGATTATTCTATGAATACTCGAGCAGAGGAGGAATGTTCATAAATTCATGTTTTGCTCATTGCCAAAGTGAGTCACAAGACACATGGTTTGCAGATGACTCCCCAACAATAGACAACAAGGTATTTTTTTTTTCTTTCCTTTCAGTTTAAAAGTATTTGATAAGTTGAATTTTGTGCCTAGTAGGCCATTTAACTTTAAATTTGTCATCTAAGTCCATAATATATTCATTACTTTTTAAAGTCGATGAATATATTAGACTCATCTAATTAGATTGTGTCCAATAAAATATTAAATTTTCAATTTTGTGTCCAATAAATGTACAATAGATTAAACAACAATAACCTACTAGACACAAAATTAATTAAGGAGTTTATTTGACATAAAATCAAAAGTTTAAGGATTTATTGTACAATTTTTTTAGAGTTACCTAACTTGATGCTGACCTCATGATCCTATTTGACACTTTTAAAGTTTTGAGATTTATTTAACACAAATTTGAAAGTTTAAGTCTCATTTGATATTTTGTTAATGGAAAATAACAAAATATTTGATCCCATTTGATTTCTAATTTTTGGTATTGAAAAATTAAACTTATAAAATTACTTTCATTGATTCGATTCTATATTTTTTTATTCATTTTCTATGAAAGAAACTTAGATGGATGCACCTATTTTGTGCATCTCAAGTATTGTCCAATAAAATAATGCCATGTGGCATTTTTTTTTGTTTATTTAAAAGATATTTTTTTTTTCTAATTCTATTTTTATGTGGTTAATATGTGGGGAGTATAAGTAGGGATGGCATCGGGGTCACGGATGCATTCCCTATCTTTGTCCCGGTGGGGATTTTTAATCCCCATCCCCACCCTATTCCCTATTTTGGGGGACAAGGAATCCCCATTCGGGGATTTGGGTTCTCACGGAAAAATACCAACTTTTTATTTTATTATTGTATTATTTTTATTATTTAAATTAACTAAATTTAGTATTTACATTTAAGAAATTAGTATTATTGTTGCATATATTTGTTTAAATTAACAATTAAAAAATATTTTAATTTTATTATTATTAATTAATAAAAATTAAATTTATTATATAAAATTTTTAATATATTGTATTATATATATTAATAATTAAAAAAATCGAGGGGGGGGGATCAGGTTCTGGGTCAGGGAGGGGGAGGGGATCTCCTTCTCGTCCCGCCCCGTCCCTGACCAGAGACCCAATTTAAATCCCCATACCCAGTCAAACCAGGGATTTCATATCCCGATTGGGTTGGGGACCCTGGAGGACCCGACCCCGTGGGGAATTTTGCCATCCCTAAGTATAAAGGCTAGGTTGCACCTAATCATTTCTAACTTTCTATTAAATGTTTTCAAAAGTCAAGTCAAGTCTTGAAAAACTAAAAAGGAAAAAAAGAAATAATTTTCAAAAAACTTGTTTTTACTGTTAGAATTTGACTAAAAATTCAATTATTTCTTTGACAAAAATGATAACTATAATTGAAAAATTGAGAGGAAACAAACATAAACTTAAAAAACAAAAAAATGAAACTGTTATAAAATAGAATCGTAGAGTTGGCGAATTTGTACGAGGGGCCAACTCGAAATTTGGCATCACTTTTAAAAACTCTTGAAATTTAGCCTTCTGTTGACGTCATCCACATGTGAAAGTACCCATTTGACATCAAAACATGTGCAATGGCCTGTTTTTAGCTCCTCACTTCTCGCTCCCGCTCCTTGCTCTTGCTTCTCGCTTTTTCGTCTTGATCCTCATAAGACAATTATAATTTTTTCTTCAATTTTCTTCTCATTTGTTCAGATTCTTCCTCTCATTTTCTCGCCCTCGCTCCTTGCTCCCCGCTCCTCACTTTCGGTCCCACTCCTCTCTCCTTTGTCTTGTTCTTCATCAGACACACTTGCAACTTTTTTCTTCGGAAAAAAATTGCAAAACAAAGAATGAAGAGAGAAAAACGAAAAAAAGGATGACAAACAAAAATCGTCGGAGAAGAAAAAAGGGAAATCGGCTAGAGAGCGGCGTAAACGAAAGAAATTGCCAAAAACGAAAAAAGGATAAAAAAGAAGATGAAGAAAAGCAAGAAAAATGAAAAAGAAAAAGAAAAAGTGCCGCAGAAGAGAGGAGGAAGAACTAGGAGGAAGAAGAAAGAAGCGTTAAAATTGTAAATTCACAACCAGATGACATCAACAAAAGGCCAAATTTAATTTGTTTTTAGAAGTGAGGTCAAATTTCGAGTGGATCCTAAATAGGGGCCATCTGTACAAATTTTCATTAGAGATTGAACTTGTAATTTAACCAATTTTTTTTTTTATTTTTTTTATTTTTATTTTTTAAGTAGTGAAATTAAAGTGAGGTTATATTTTGCAGACTATAGCAGAAGCAGTTGGAGATTGGTACTTTAGCAGAAGAAACATAAAGGAAATTGATTGTGCTTATCCATGTGACTCTACTTGCCATAATATTATACCATAAATTAACTCTATGGTAATAATTAATTTTCTAATCACTACTTTATATATATATATATGTATATCAATGGTCACCTCTCTTAGGCTCTAATCCACATTAAGAAACATTTACAGGTTGAGGCACAGAATTTATATAACATTCTTTCGAAAACACAAGAAAGCTAGACAGTGTCCATGGCAGTTTTTTCACAAGGGAGGAGACACAGAATCTACCAATACACATACACACATTAATTTATACCACACTATTTTCTAAAAAGAATTTTGATTTTGATTTTGATTTTTTTTTTTCTTTTTTTTCCCTTTTCCTTCAAGTTACATGTAACATTATTCAAATTCAATGTATGAGTTATAAGTATGATTATGGTGTAATATTCCATTTATTTATATTCTCTTTTTTTTTCCCACTGTATTTTTGGACATACCTCTCTGTTGTAATTCTTTTTAAATAATTGTTTTGATTAAATAGGCAATCTCAACCGTTACCCTTTGTTGAACTTAAACAAAGTTTTGGTTATTAATATCGTTAATTTAATCAGTTATAAACTTTTAAGATTATTATGAATAATAGCTCACTCGATATTTGTCTAATAGATAATCAAAAGGTTTTTTTTATTTGGATACTAGTTTTTTAAATTAGGTGCCTTTTTAGTAGACAATTTTAAAATAAGAGATTCAAAGAAAACAAAGTTGTATTTAATGTTTTCAAATATGTATTTGGTAGTATATTTAGAAATTAAATTCCAATTTAAACAAATTTTCAAAGGGGTTGGAAAGTATATTTAGTTATTCACTAAATACGAGGTTGAATATAAACTATTACTAATTAATTTATGTTAAAAATTTTGTATAATTGTTATTTTGTAATATTATATACTATATAATGTATAATATATTATATATTTTAATTTGACAAATAATTGAATTTATAAGATGAAATAATATATTTATTGTTGTTTTTATCATTTTAATATAATTTTCTCTTTTAAAATTTTGAATTCAAAATTTGGATACACTTAAAGAATAACAAAGTTGTTTTAAAAATTTGCATGGTTTGGATCACATAATCCAGAAACAATTTTTGAAAATAGAATGCCAATAAATAGCATATTCATTGAATTAAGTAGATATGAATTGCCTACCATACGGGCTCTAAGCCTACCAACACATCTTCCGCACCTCTAAATTTCTTGCTTGGTTATATATTTTTTACCAATGTTTTAAAGGCGAAGTTAAGTTTAGAAAACGAAAAAAAAAAAAATTAGAAATTTATTTTTGATTTTAAGAATTTGGCTAAGAAATCAACTCTTTACTAAAAAAAGATGAAAACTATTTGAAGAAACTGAGGCTTAGTTTTAAAAAACCAAATAGTTATAAAAGACGATCTTGGTTTTTGAAAATTAAGCATTAATAACAAAAGTTTCTATGTTTTGTTAATCACTTTCTACTAATATTTAAAAAAATAAGTTAGATTTTAAAAACCAAAGTGTTGATTCCAAAATTTTGATAGAAGAAATGCATGAACTTAACCTTCACATGACACCAGCAGTGAATTATTTGAAGGAAAAAAGAATGTGGCTGCCAAAGAGAAAACCTATACACTAGTATAGTACCTGCCACACACACTCTAATGCTTAACTCAGAGAGTGAAAGAAATAGAAGTTAGGGAATTTAAGCATCAGATTCAATGAATGTAACGTTAAAATCTTAAGAAAGAAAAAAAAAACTCTAAATGTACAATATTTAACCATATTGAGTTTCAAAATCTAAGCTCAATATGGAAGTGGTTATAGAAGTGGTTAACCTAGGTTGTCCTAACAGAACTTCAAAGTCACTTTAAAAATCCTTCAATGTATTAGGCCGAGGGGCATACCCTATTTTGTGTTTGGCTAAGGACTTCTTCGACTTCCATCGAGGCTGAGCATTGTTTGCCCCGTGATTTTGATTCTAAAAGTGCTTAAAATGATGAAGGAGAATGGTGATAAATAATTATAAGGGATGGAGTTGGTTGACGGATTGATTTCTCTTTTGGAAAGAAAATTAGACGATGCGTTGATAGTAGATGCATTCACACCTTGCAAATGCGTAAAAGTTCTCTCAAGTTAGACCAAGTATAAATCTAACTTAAGTTCCTGATAAGTCCAGGGTCGAACGGAGGAACTATAGAATGTTCTAACGCAAACCTTGTTTTTGGATCTAATGTAGATGTTTCCTAATTAACTTAAAAAATGTTGTTTATTTACACTAAGCTAATTGCACACACACAAGAAGAAATAAAATTTCATAGGGAGAAAGAGATTTATGGATGAATGGTTCTAAATGTAAGTAGTATGTGTTGATTTCCTAGCAAGTTTAGCAAGCCTATGTGAGCACAATGAAGATGAGATGAAGATGAAACAGATGGTTGTTTACAATCTAAATATATGTGCTATGCATTGGAAATTATATTCTTCAGTTCATGCTAAGTTCAGTATCTCTCGATGCGAAAACCACATGTAATTCTATCTCTAGGGTGCATGCGTTGGTCATAAAGAACAGACAAAAGACGTGAGCAACTATATCTCTAGACTTCACGCCCTGACTTAATGCGCTCAATAGTTAAATTGCTCTCTCGAGTGACTTAACTACTTAATCACTTTAATTAACTAAGCATGGAGATTTAAGCTATAAATTTCATACTCTCATTAAGTTAGAAAATTTACAAACACACACATGTCGAAGGTAAACAGATGGAGAAATGATATATGGCCAAAGATGAGATTGAATTAAAGATAACAAGTGTTTATACAAACAATTTCAGCTTAATGAAATGAAACAGTGAATAGAAATGAAGTGTAAAAAGAAGAGTCAAGCTGCAAGTTCAATCTCTTGTCCTCTTTGGCTTGTTTTTAATGCTTGCTACAACCAACGTGGTTGAGGAGTTGAAAAAGATATCTTTCTCAAGCTTCTCTACAACCGTACCTCTTGATTAAGGGTGAAATGGTGTTTTCTCTCCTACTTTTTGCTTGCAAATGACAGAGTTTATCTACTGGTTCTGAAGAAAGTTTCTAACTTTTGGCTCTAAGGTGTCTAATTTTTTATTCTGAAGGTGGCTTCTCCTTTTATAGGCAAATTCCAACAACTTGATGATTGAACTTGCATTAAATTTCATACCTTGGAATAGCCCTTTGCTACTTCTTAAATGCTCAAACGCTGCCACCATGACTGCAAGTGATGATTTGATATGAAATGCATGAGCCAATGTATCCTTCATGCGTCGAATATTCGCGGACGCATACCCTTATGTTGGTAAATTTCTTTGATTCCTGCGTTGAAATGCATTAGTGAAGTAGCTTTTTACTAAAAAAGATACTTTTGTATGAGTTTACTACATGTATGGAATTTCTTGCATTTTTCTTTATAACGAATGCGTTTATATCACTAAAGATCCTAATTATTCCAACTTTGAGAGAACAATAACATGTATTTCTATAAGTCATCAAGCATCTTCGCCTAGGTCCATTTTGCTTCTAGACTGATGTTTTAGGTTGGAGCATGCACGTGACATGCCCCATTAGCTATTTCGCTAGGCTTGGTCTCGACCTTTTCGAGCATGTTGATTTGGGACTTGACACAAACTAACTCTTATTATTTTCTTGGCCTCGTTACTTCTCTCTCTATTTTATGTCAATTATATTATTTAGTCCAAAATCACCCATAACACAAAGAAAAGTAGTTTTTACTTTTAGAATTTAACTAAAGGTATGTTTGGTTTAAGTTTTCAATGTTGAAGTTGATGTTCTAAATCTCGTGGGTCTTGTAGTTTGTAATTGTATTGTACAAACAATTTATTTATCTAATAAAATAAGAGGTATTTTATTTGATATTTTAGTAGCATTAACCCACAAAATCAATAAACTAAGATCCAAGGTTATCTTCTATAACTTATACATGTATGTGGAGACATATAGGTGGATCATGTTTAAGTGATAAGCTAAACGATTTGTAGTAGATGAATAAGGCTGAATACCTTATCCTGGTGACACTACAAATATAACCCACTTTATAATTGTTATAATTGTTGTAAAGTGCTACAAATGATTTGATCCTGATAATTCAGGTGGAGACATATGAGCGAGGGTGTGCTATACGAAGAGTTTGTATAATACTTGACCACGCAATGAATAGTCTCTCTATATAACATCGTCGATAGAAGAGACTTACATTTCACTAGGATGACCATATATGACTTGACCTGAATCCTGAGTGACTTGTGAACTCTTACCTATGAAGACGGTTCTTTAATTTGCATGGGTGAGAGTGGCCTGTATTATCGACTTAATATGCCTACCATTTTGGGGATTCTTCTGATTGAGGAACAGGGAACGCAGCTTCAAAAGAAGAAATCCACTCCTTCTCTACAGTTAGAGTAAGTAGAGAAATTGCTCCCTTAAAGGTTGATTTTGAGGTTTGAACAATGTGGTGCCATACCCTCTCTTGGCTTGGGAGGGGTTTGGTTATATTTGGACTATAACTTATTATTCATTAGAGGAATCGATGGTACTTAAGGAGTTAGATGTAACTACAAGGGAAAAACGGTAATTTTGGCCCAACTGTACTTATGAGCAATTTGTGAAAGGTCAACACACTGTTGATTGATTATATCCACTGGACACATAAATATATATGTAATGCAAAAAAGTGCAACTGTCGATCTTTAATGGAGTGACCGACAGTTAATGAAAGTTGGTTAATTTAATTAAAGAGTTTAATTAATTAATCAAGTATCATTGGAACTTCAATCTATAGGTTCTTAAGGTCCATTTGGTAGCTCAATTGAGATTTATGAAAATCTAATTCATTTTGGATTAATTTGAATAGTTCAACTTAATTGAGGAAATTAATTATATATGATATAAGTAAAGGAACTGTGAGGTCCACAACGAAAACAGGATCATTCCCAATTTCAATTTTCAGAGAATTAAATACAGTAAACATACAATTATACATAAATAGTAAATTTACAGCATGCTTTTTAATAAAATAAAGAGAAAAGGGTTAGGGATTAACTTACCCTTGAAGAACCACTTCTTCATGTAGTCCCTCGAGCCGGTCACAAACTCTCTTTGAAACTTGATCTTCCAAAATATTCCAACAAAACTAAGTGGCCATCACCAAAGTGAACCTCCTGTATTCTTCTTACGGAGTTGAGAATTAATAGGAGGTGTGAGCTCTCCTATCTTCTAGGAAGAGGGAGAGAGATTTTTAGTGGAAGAAAATTTCTTGTAGGGAGATTATATATCGGGTAAACAAATCACAAAGACCTTTTATGTGAGAAGATGAAAATGTGGAAATTGAACAACCACTCTCTACACATTTAATGAGAGAAAATTAAGGGGGAGGGAGTTACAACTCCATCCCCTTAATTTTGAAATTAAATTAAAATTAAAATTAAATAAATTTAATTAATAATTAGCAGCTCAATTGGAACCCATTAAATGTATATATAACTATATGTTATATCAAATATAACATACAACTTATAGTTTTCGTATAGTATCAAATACAATATAACCTATTGAAGGAACTCGTATTGAAGGAAATCCTTGAGCGAAAGCGGATCGTCCAAATTCCATTAATTATTGAAAATATAATTTATAACCTATAAATTATGTTATATCAAATAACCTATAACACATAATTTATAACCTATAACACATAATTTATAACACATAACATATAATTTATATGTTATATCAAATATAACACATAATCTATAGTTTTCATATTGTATCAAATACAATATAACCTATTGAAGGAACTCGTATTGAAGAAGATCCCTGAGCGGAAGCGGATCGTCCAAATTCCATTAATTATCGAAAATATAATTTATAGTAAACATACAAAATATGCATTCAAAATAAATTACAGCATGCTTGATGCAAGAAAATGGTTCAAGATACATTATCTTTGAAGATCTTTTCTCTTCACGTAACTCCCTCGAACAGTCACGAACTCAACAACTCTTGAAGACCTTCTTCAAGAAATTCTCGAACCAAAAAAAGACACAACCACAACGAGCCTTTGGTATTCTCAGGGAGAGAACCAAGGAGTGATGGGCTCTGATTATTTTGGTTAGGAGGGATTGTTTGAGTTTGGAGGAAGAAGATTGAGGAAACACACATAACATTTATGCTAAATCTCAATCGTTCAGTAAAGTGTCAATCGTTGAGGAAGAGAAGAAAACCAATTTTATTTTATTCCTTTTGCCACAAAAACAATAACCACCCACTAAGATGGTTGGAGAGAAAAGAAGGAAGTTATTATTCAAAATAATAAAAATAAATATGATAACTAACTTATCATATTATATTTATATTAAACTATATGTTATATCAAATATAACATATAACCTATAGTTTTAATATTGTATCATATACAATATAAACTATAGTTTCTTTTCTCTATTTTATAACATATAATCTATAGTTTTAATATTGTATCATAGATAATATATTTGAAACTTATTCAAATATTTATTTCCTCCAATTAAACTATAATGTATCAAATACATTATAACAATTATATCATATATAATTGAATCAATTTAATTATATCATATATAATTAAATCCCACTTATTAATTTGAACAATTCAAATTAACCCAGAAACTGATTCTCAACTAAATCCATTTGAACAACCAAGGGGACCTTATGAACCTGTAGCTTGAAGCTCCAACGGTACATGAATAATTAATTAAACTCTTTAATTACATTATCCACCACCTGTTAATTGTCGGGCACTTAACTAAAGACAGACAACTGCACTCTTCGCACTACAGATATATTTTTGTGTCCATTAGATATAACCAATTAACAGTACGATGACCCTTCACAAATGTCTCGTAAGTACGGCTAGGCCAAATTACGTTTTGCCCCTATAGTTACATCTAACTTCTTAAGTACCACTGATCTCTCTAATGAACAATAAATCATAATCCCACTATGACTAAACCCCTCTTGGGCCAGGAGAAGGTGTGGCGTCATATTGTTCAAGACCTGGAATCAGCCCTTAAGGGAGCAATTTATCTACTTACCCCTGCTTCGGGGAAGGAGTGAATTCCATCTTGTGTAGCTGTGTTCTCAGCTCCCCAATCAGACGAATCCCCAAAATGGTAGGCTTGTTGAGTCGGTGATCTAGTCACTCTCACCCATACAAATCAAGGGACCACCCTCATAGACAGGAGTTCATAACTCACTCAAGATTCAGGTCATGTTACCTATAGTTATCCTGGTGAAATGAAAGTCTCTATTATGAACGGCGTTATATAGTGAGCCTAAACATTTCATGGTCCGGTCTTATACAAACTCCTTTGTATTGAATATCCCCGCTTGCATGTCTATACTGAAGGAACTCTAAATCTAGAGAACCAGTGAGTGGGCAGAACGTTCCAAAGCCCATTGTAAAAGAACATAAACATTTACAATCAAACCAAATAGTTATGCATTAAAGACTATATTACAACATGCTTCTTGTGTTGGGGATGATGCCCTAAACTCTCGTGTCCTATAGTTTGTAAACACAGTTTTGAACAAGCGTTTGTGATGTATAATATATAATATTTTCTTCACTTATTGTCTATGAACATTAGATGGTTTATTTGTTTTACCACAAACCAATAAACTAAAATCTCTGGTTATCGTTTGTAACTTAAGCATGTATGTGGAGACATACAAGTGGATCATGTCTTAAAGGATAACCAAAATGGTCTGTAGTATATGGACATAGGAGGGAAACCTTATCCTGGTAACGTTATGGATGTGGCCAGTTTTGTAGAATAGATACAAGTGTTGTGACTTGCTACAGATGGCTTGATCCTGATCATTCATGTGGGGACATGTGAGCGGGGGTTTCCTATACAAAGGATTTTGTATAAGACTAGATCATAAAGTATTATAGTATCGTTATATAACGTCGTTCATGACAGAAACTTCACTTCACTAGGATGACCATAGGTAACATGACCTCAATCCTGAGTGAGTTGGGAACTCCTGCCTTTGAGGGCAGTTCTTTGATTTGCATGGGTGCAAGTGGCTAGATCGCTGACTCAAACCTACCACTTTTGAGATTCGTCTGATTTGGGCATTAGGAACTCAGCTACACAAGATGGAATTCACTTCTTCCCCAAAGTAAGGGTAAGTAGATAGATTACTCCCTTAAGGGCTGATCTCGGGGCTTGAACGATGTGGCGCCTCACATCTTCTCATGGCCCGAGAGGTGTCCACACATAGTAGAACTATGTTGTATTGTTCATTAGAGGGATCAGCGGTACTTAAGGAGTTAGATGTAACTACAAGGGCAAAACGGTAAGTTGGCCCAGTTGTACTTACCATCGCATAGCGTTGTCGCATAGCACCATCGTATAGCGTTGCCATATAGCACCATCGCATAGTGTTGTCGCGTAGCACCATCGCATAGTGTTGCTGCATAGTACCAGTCTACCACATAGCTCTTGCTCATTGTGTAGTGTTGCACCCATCATCTAGCGAAGCACGACTATCGTCTATCACACCCGCCCATCGCGTAGCGCCATCACCCAGCATCATCGTCTAATGCTGATGTCGATCGTGCAGTGTCAACGCCTCATCGTCTAACGCTATCGCCTATCGCATAGCGCTATCATCCGTCACATAACGCATCGCTTAGCTCCCCGCATTGCTACACGATTGTCTAGCGCCCGCTTACACGATCGTCTACCTCATTGTGTAGCGTTACTCACTTACTATACGATCGTCTACCTCATCGTGTAACGACACTCCTTTGCTACACGATCGTCCACCTCATCGTGTAGCACTGCTTATTTACTACACGATCAACTAGCGCACGCAACTCCAATGCCCAACGCCCATGTCCGTGCAACTTGAGGCTGCCGCATGCTTTGCTAACCTCTCAAGACATAGTTTGCCGCATGCTTGTCCCCGCATAGCCTTTCTTCTCAGCCATACTTCAGCCACTTTCAATGCCCAAATAACCTCTAAAATGAGCAAGGCCAACGCATTGTCTAATACTTAGCCATTTTCTAGCTTCCAATGCATAGTTTGTTTTGGCTTCCTACTTAACCCAATTTTCACTAGTTAAGGCTTATTTCAAAGCTACTTAACAAATTTGTTTAAACACTTGGATTTTTCCTTCTTTTTAACATAGGATTTAACTTTCACTTAGTTAATTCCTTTTATCACCTACTTAAGTAGGGAAAATGGAAATCCGGGTTTCACATAGACTCTATAGTAAGAATATGCCCAAAGACACAAGGGCCTTTAAAAACCAAATTTATAAACAAACAAAGCCTTAAAGCAGAGTATTTTATCGGGAAACATCCACCAACAAAACCACATTCACAAACATTCATCATATGAAACAGAATGCAGAATTTGTAAAACCCACCATTACTGTAAAATCGATTCAATAAAAGAAATGAAATTTGGGATCAGATAACTAGCAACCTAACTTTGATACCTATTGAAGGAACCCAAACTGAAGGGAACCGTAAGCGGAAGAAAGATCAACCCAAATCTCATTTTTATTGAATATAAATTTTATAGTAAAACAAAGAAACAATATATGCATTTATATATAAATTACAACATGCTATAAAAAGGTTTTAGAAACCTTACCTTTGAAGATCTTTCTTCAAGATTCCCTAGAATAGCACACGAAGACGTGAAGACTTTCTTCAAGGAAATTTCAATCAAGAACGAACATGACCACAAAGACTTTCTCCGTATTCTCAGGCTGAGAACCCAGGAGTGGTGGGCTCTAGCTATTTTGGATTGAGGAAAACTTAGTAGAGAGGAGAAAGAAGATTTGCAAATTGTTCAACAACAATTCCAAAAACACAGAACTCTTCTGTTTCTTTTCTCACTGTGTTAAAAAAACGATCTCTCTCTCTTTTTATCAAGCAAGAAGAAGAAAAACTCTTTTTTCAATATGTCAAATATATCAACCATCCACTTAATGGGTGGAGAGAAAAAAGCGGGAAGGGAGTTGTAACTCCCTTCCTTATTTTTATTTTAAAAATATAACATTTAATATGTATATATATATATATAAATATGATAACTAACTTATCATATATTATATATATTAAATTATATGTTATATCAAATATAACATATAACCTATAGTTTTAATATTGTATCACATACAATATAACCTATAGTTTCTTTTCTCTCTTATATGACATTTAATATAAATCACATTTATATTAAATTTAATAACTATGAATCCAATGCATAGAATTTATATTTGAATCTTATTCAAATATTTATTTTCTCTCACTAAAGCTATAATGTATTAAATACATTATAATAATTATATCAAATATAATTAAAACAGCTTAATTATATCATATATAATTAAATTTCTCTATTAATTTGAACAATTCAAATTAATCAAAAAACTGATTCTCAATTAATCCTATTGAGCTACCAAAGGAACCTCATGGACCTATAGCTTGAAGCTCCAACGGTACATGAATAATTAATTAAACTCTTTAATTAAATTATTCATAATCCGTTAACCGTCAAGCACTCCACTCTTCGCACTACAAATATATTTTTATGTCAATTGGATATAACCAATCAACAGTACGATGACCCTTCACAAATTGCTCGTAAGTACATCTAGACCCAAATTACCGTTTTACCCCTGTAGCTACATCTAACTCCTTAAGTACCATTGAATCCCTCTAATGAACAATAGATCATAATCCAACTATGACTAAACCCATCTCGAGCCAAGAGAGGGTGTGGCACCACATTATTCAAACCCCAAAATAAGCCCTTAAAGGAGCAATTTATCTACTTACCGCGACCTTGGGAAAGGAGTGAATTCCTTCATGTGTAGTTGTGTTCCCAACTCTCCAATCAGATGAATCCCTAAAATGGTAGGCTTATTGTCAGCGATCTGGCCACTTTTACCCATACAAATTAAAGGACCGCCCTCATAGGCAGGAGTTCACAACTCACTCAGGATTCAAGTCGTATTACCTATGGTCATCCTATGAAATGTAAGTCTCTATTATGAATGATATTATATAATGAGACTAAACATTTCATGGTCCAGTCTTATACAAACTCTTTTGCATAGAATGTCCCAGCTCACATGTCTATACATGAATTATCAGAATTAAATCATTTGTAGCACTTTACAACAATTGTAACACCTATAAAACGGGTCATACTCGTAATGTCACCAAGATAAGGTACCCAACCTTATCCATCTACTACAGACCATTTAGGTTATCTCTTAAACATGATCCGCCTGTATGTCTCTACATACATGTTTAAGTTACAAGAATAACCTTGGATGTTAGTTTATTGGTTTGTGGTTAATGCAACTAAAATATCACATATTTTATTAAATAGACAATGAGTTTGAATAAAATATCATATATTTTATTAAATACACAATGAGTTTGTTAAATAATGTTTCAAATTATAAAACCCTACAAGATTTAGGGCATCGACCCCAACATGTTCTACGGATCCAGATTGTCAGAGATCGTAAAAACAAAAGGTTGGCTTTGTCTCAGGCTTCGTATATTGACAAGATGCTTGCCGAATATTTGATGTACAATTTCAAGAAGGGTTTATTACCTTTCAAGCATGGAATTGTATTGTTTAAGGAATAATGTCCTAAGACTCCTCAATAAGTTGAGGAAATGAGACAAATTCCCTATGCATCAGTTGTTGGTAGTCTTATGTATGCAATTTTATGTACCAAACCAAACATTTGCTATGCAATAGGGATAGTCCGTCGATATCTATCCAACCCAAGATTAGATCACTGGATAACGGTCAAAACAATCCTCAAGTATCTTCGAAGAATGAGGAACTATATGCTTATGTATAGAGATAAGATTTGATTTTTACAGGATAGACCGACTCTGACTTTTAGATTGATCGGGATTCTCGAAAATCCACACGAGGGTCAGTATTTACTCTAAATGGAGGAGCTATAGTTTGGCAAAGCATCAAGTAAGGATGCATCGCAGACTCCACTATAGAAGCTGAATATGTAGCTACTTGTGAAGCTGCTAAAGAGGTCGTTTGGCTTAAGAAGTTCTGTACTGATTTGAAAGTTGTTCCAGATATTTCTTTGCCCATCACACTTTATTGTGATAACAGTGGTGCTGTAACAAATTCCCAAGGAACTATGAATTCATCGAAGAGGAAAACACATTGAACGGATCACTTGATTCGGAAGATTGTGCATTGAGGTGACGTGATTGTCATGAAGATTGCTTTAGAGCATAACGTTACTTATCAGTTTACGAAGGCTCTCGCGGCTAAAGGGTTCGAGGGTCATCTAAAAAGTCTGGTCTATGATTGCAGCATATTGTATAGGACGAGTGGGAGATGTTATTGGGGTATAGTGTATGCCCTAGTTTATTTCATTTTTTACTTTATATATATTGTACATTAGGCTCCTTAAGCTTTAGAATAAGTGGGAGATTTTTGGGATTAATGTCCTAAATCTCTTGTATTCTTGTAGTTTGTAATCATTGTATAAACAAATTGTTATTTTATGAACATATACTCAATTTAATAAACTAAGATCATAGGTTATTTTATGTAAACAAGTATGTAGATACATACAGGTGGATCTTGTTTAAATAATGACCTAAATAGTTTGTAGTCGATGGATAAGGTCGAGTACCTTATTCCTGTGACACTATAGATACGACCCGCTTTCAAGTGTTATAAATCGCTACAAATGATCTAATGATCATTCATGTGGAGATATGTGAGTGGAGGTATCCTATACAAAGAGTTTGTATAAGATCGGACCACGAAATGATTAATCTCATTATATAACACTGTTAACAGTAAAGACTTACATTTCACTAGGATGACCATATGTGACATGACCTGAATCCTAAGTGAGTTGTGAAATCCTGCTCATGAAGACAGTTCTTTGATTTTTATGGGTGAAGGTGGCTAGATTGTCAACTCAATAAGCCTACCATTTTGGGGATTCATCTGATTGGGGAGCTAGGAACATAGTTACACAAGACGAAATTCACTCCTTCCCTAATGTTGGGTCAAGTAGATAAATTGCTCCCTTAAGAGTTGATTCGGGGTTTGCACAATGTGGCCACACCTTCTCGTGGCCCGAGAAGAACTTGATCATAGTTGAACTATGATTAGAGGAATTAGTGGTACTTAAGGAGTTAGATGTAACTACAGGGAAAAAACAGTAATTCTGACCCAGCTGTACTTACGAGCAATTTGTGAAGGGTCATCACATTGTTTATTGGTTATATCTAATGGACATAAAAATATATCTGTAGTGCGAAGAGTGCAATTGTCGTTCTTTAGTGGAATGACCGACAATTAATGGATGTTGGGTAATTTAATTAAAGAGTTTAATTAATTATTCAAACACCATTGGAGCTTCAATCTGCAGGTTCATAAGGTCCCCTCTGTAGCTCAACAGAGTTTTAATTGAGAATTAATTTTGGATTAATTTGAATTGTTCAAACTAATTAAAGGAATTAATTATATATGATATAATTAACTAAATTAATTATTTGTGATATAATAAATATAATGTATACTATATATAAAGTTTTTTTAGAAGAATTTGAATATGATTCAAATACTAATTATGTGAATGAGATTCATATAATTAAATTTAATATAAATATGATTTATAATAAATATCATAAATAGTTGAGAGGAATTAAATGTTTGGATATGATTCAAATATTAATTATATAGATGAGATTCATATAATTGAATTTAGTATAAATGTGATTTATATTAAATACCATGCATTGTGGAGTGAAAATAAATCTATAGGTTATATTGTATTTGATACAATATAAAACAATAGGTTATATGTTATATTTGATATAACATATAGTATATATACATATAATAAGGTTATTATTATGTATATTATTATTATTAATTTAATTTGATTAAATTGATTAAATTGATTTTTAATTTAATTATAGGGAGTCCTTAATTTCTCTGACAAAAACATGCAAAGAGGTGGTGGAGAATGGGAGAGGGTCATCTTCTTCCTTTTTTGGTGGAATTGAAATCTCTCACAAAAAAACTCTCTCTGCAGAAAATCACAGAGAAGAAAAAGTTATTTTTTTCCTCCTCTTCCTCTTCTTCCTCTTCTTCACTCTTCTAATTATTGGGTAGAGTCCACAACTCCTGCCAATTCTCAACCCTAAAGAAAACAAAGGGTTCGTTTTGTGGTTGTGTCTACCAATTGGAGATCGAAGAGGTTCGAGATTCATTCAAGGGAATTCGTGAAGAAATTGGCTTCAAAGGTAAGATCTCCTTCCCAATTTCTTATGGTTTAGCATACTGTAAAATTAGTTTTGATTAATGCATAATTCTATTTATTCTGTAGTTTTAGAATTCCGTAAAACTAAAATTGGGATTGATCCCCGCTTCCACTCAGAAACCGTCACTGATTTCCCTTCAGAAAATTTGTCTCTAAAAGTTAAATTTTAGCAACATATAAAGTTGTTGCTAAATGTGGATCAATAGTCATTGCAAATATCTTTTGCAATATATGTCAGTGTTGGTAAAAGTATTTCATTAATTAAAAAATAATATTCAATTTAATATATAAACCTGTTATCACTGGTACAAAACTTGGGAATTAACTCTTTCACTTCAACCAAAGTAATATAATTATTCGTCCCTCCACAAGCTATAATCAACTTACAAAGATTAAAAAAAAAAAAAAAAGAATAGAAAAGAAAAGAAAAATTAGTAACTATAAAAAGTACAAGACTCTAAAACCTTAAAATTACTTGTTGACCCTAAATAATTGTCTTTTTGAACTTAAATACTTCAAGAAGTCTCATTGTTAGTTTCACCACACTTAGCTTTTTTCTAATGAAGTTGTCAGTATCACCACACCCAACTTAAACTCAAGCATCTTTCTACTTCCGTCCTGAATGTTTTCAAACTAAGAAGAAAGACTAATAAATCTCAAATTCATTTGGTAAAATGCATAAACATAAACACAAAGGTAGATATTCACAATTCCAACATAAACCTCTTTTCCAATATAGTTTAGAGAATTTATTCCAATAATCTTAATTAAACTACAATAATTTTTAAAGAAAATGTTCTTACTTTAACCATAACCTTGCAAATTAATTCAAACATTGAACTAGCTAGTCTTAAACTACAAAAAGAGTTTCCCAAGATTATAAACTACTTTATAGCTCATTAATTGAGTTTGCAAGGATCCAAAGAGAGTTTTTACCTAATAAAAAATGTTTAAAATAACTACAAATCCTTCCTTGCCAAGAAATTATAACAACTCAATGGAAACATAATCAATAACTAAGTTATGACTACCATAACTACAGGATAGTCAAAGCACTCCAACACATATTCTAATCTAACACTTTAAAACAAATTAAATTTTAAGAAGAATGTTTTATAATATTACCTTTTAAAGGGAACACATCTTGCTAGTTTGAACTCCACTTCTTTATTGTACTTCCAAAACAATTGCAAAATTTTCTAGACAACAAAAATATAGTTGTAGAGATTAAACTTAGTTCAGTAATAACCAAATGTTTGGGTCGATCTTAAAACACATTAATCTAGTTCAAAATTATATTCAAAGTCCTTAAGGAAATGAAGAGCTTAATACCTAAATTGTCAAAAAAAAAAAAAAAAAAGCTTCCTTATTCGCTGAAATGAGTATTACGGAGTCCAAAAATATAAAGAGATCATTTTTATAGTTAAAATGAAGAACTAGCTCAGAAGATTACACCAACTAATCATAGACTAGTCTCATATGTCCATACGTAATTTAAGCAAAACTTCTCATAGCAGAAAACCAATGAAATCAAAACAATTTCTCAACCCTCATTCAGCCATTCAAATCACCCCTAAATCCATTACAAAAATCTATAAAAAGAAACAGAAATGTCTTCAAGATTGATTAAACCTCAAGAACCCATGAAAATGGGAGTTGCAGACAATCAACGCGGCATCATTTCAGACCACCAATCTGCTATTTTTCTTCATTGGTCTACCTAAGAGTTTTTACCTAATAAACTTCACCAAAAGGGCTTAAATGCTTGTTGGAAAGTGATTTGAATTCTCTTAAATATTCACAATAAATATATTAATATGAATCATGAAAAGGATTAACAGAGTCTTTATCACTATAAATTTTGTAATTGCACATGTTTTCTTTCTTTTCCCTCCTACTAATTGTCCCTCAAAACTTTTATATAAATGTAAATGGGTCTCTAATTCTTAGCACATTTCTATTTTTGTGTATTAAACGCAAATGCCATATTCATATTGTTAGGTTTTATGTCCTAAAATTCGTGGTTTGTAAACGATAAAACTTATTCTGAAAATTCAATAAGTTTTTATTGAATATATCAATTACTTATTTTATTTTAGAAATAAATCCAATAAACTTAAAAGATCCATGACTATTACATGAGTACTTGAACTTTATGTGGAGACATAAAAGTAGATCAAGTTTGAGTAAATAGTCAAAATGATCTATAGTATATGAATGAGATTGGGTGTCTTATTCTAGTAACACTATTGGATGTCGCCCACTCTGTAATTGTTACAAAAGAGCTATAAAGTGCTACAAATGATGTGATCCTAATTTTTACATGTTATGACATGAGGAGTAAAGGTGTCCTGTGCAATGGGTTTGTACAAGATTAGATCACGAAATCAGTCACTCTTACTTTATCACGTTGTTTACTGTTTAAGACTGACTATTCAAAGTGATGTCCTAGGTAACTTCACCTTAATCCTGAGCTAACTATGAACTCCTGTTTATTAGAGATTATTCTTAGATTTGCAAAGGTGAGGGTTGACTCAACAGCGCCGGCTCAATAAACCTCCATTTCAAGGGTAAGAATGGGTAGATAGCTGGAGACATAGGGTACAAGATGGAATTCAATCCTACCCACTTTTAGGGATAGTAGAGAGGTTGTTTCCTTATGTGCTAACTCTAAGTCTTGAACAAGGGGCCTCACCCTCTCATTAGCTCGAGAGGGACTCGGTTTGTTGATCGAATCATAAACCAACTGTTAATTAGAGGATCAGTGGGACTTAAGAAACAAGAGGTAATCTCAGGGGTAAAATAGACATTTGACCCAGACGTTATTACGAACAACCTATGAAAGAGTTAACTTACTAATCATGGTTATATCGAGTGGACATAATATATCTACAGTGAGGGGAGTGCAACTATGGGCTTTAGTGGAGTGACCCATTAGTTAATGAATGGGGGTTAATTCAGTGTAAAGAGTTTAGTCAATTAATCTAGGATCGTTGGAGCCCATGATCTGTAGGTCCACGAGGTCCCTCTACTAGCTTGTAAATGGATCAGCCTTAGAATAACATGATAAGTAAATTTGAAACGTTTAAATTAGAATTAAGGGAATTGGTAATTATATATGATATAATTGAAGGAAATCGAACTCGAGATTTCCATGAGCAGTGAAAATAAGATCATTCCAAGTTACAAACATGAATGAACATTACATATTACAGTCGTATACAAAACATGTGGTTATGCAATTAATATAGAAATTACAGTATAAACACTACAAATGAACAAGGAAGAACTCTACAAACATTTATAGACTCGTCTCCATGCACCTTTCTCATGAACACTCGAACATAGCATCCTCGAATGCTCGAACAACATGACCACAACACTGCACGAACACTTCACGCTCGTCCTCAGTGATTGCCTCGATCACGAACTCCTCAGCAATACAAATGGTCTCCACAGAACCTCGACTGTGTCGAGTTGAGTATAACACCACCAAGAAGGCTACCTTGATATTCTCGGTGTGAGAATCTAGAAGGTGGGCTCTGTTCGGACTTGGAATGAAGTAGATGAAGGAGGAAACATTGATCGTGTACACAACTGGGCAAGTGGGAGATGGCGGAGAC
Source organism: Benincasa hispida (assembly GCF_027475165.1). Classification (NCBI taxonomy): domain Eukaryota; kingdom Viridiplantae; phylum Streptophyta; class Magnoliopsida; order Cucurbitales; family Cucurbitaceae; genus Benincasa; species Benincasa hispida. The sequence continues at coordinate 29,847,381 of NC_143478.1, forward strand.
CTATCGTATAGGGCAGGTCGATGCCCAATCGTTTAGCTAAAACTATGTGGTCGTCTAGCAAAAGCTATGCGATCGTTTAGCTCGGTGTCTGTCGCCTACAAACACTACACGATCATTTGCTTCGGGCAAGCTGTCGTTTAGTAAACATTGCACGATCGTTTAGTTTGCCACTTCATGATAGTTTAGCTCGCCCAAGCTGCCGTTTAGTAAATCTATATTTACCTGAAGACTACCGTGAGATCCTTTCTGCGAGAGAGAAATCTCAAAAAACTTTTTATGAAAACTTTTGTAAAAACCTTACTAAAATTAGGAAAACAATTTTCCTTTTTAACTCACGGTTACCATGAATCTATAATAATCGCCTACTCAATTGGTTATTAAAGAAAAAGAATTAATTATCCAATAATTAATATTATTATAAATATAAATGATAACTAACTTATCATACTATATTTGTAACCTATAGTTTTAATATTTCATCTCATGAAACATATAAACCATAGTTCTTTTTCTATTCCATGATACTTAATGTAAATCTCATTTACATCAATCCTCCACTAGATGTATCTCATACATCATACCGGTTATATCATATATAATCAAAATACCTTTTGTCAATTTGAATATTTCAAATCAACACCAATAACTGATCCTCAACTGAATCTATTGAGCTACTAAGGGGACCTTATGGACCTGTAACTCGAAGCTCCAATGCTACGTGAATAACTGACTAAACTCTTTAGTCATGAGATCCACCATCTGTTAACTGCCAGACACTCCACTAAAGACCGACAACTGAACTTTCCTTACCACAGATATATTATGTGTCCATCTTAACCAATCAGTAGTGTGACAACCTTTCACAGATCACTCGCATGTACAATTAGGCCAATAACCGTCTCTGTAGTTACATCTGATTCTTTAAGTACCACTGATCCCTCTAATGAACATAGTCATAGTCCTACTATGACTGAGTCTTCTCTTCCAAAGAGAAGCTGTGGCCACTATGTTCAAGTCCCGGAATCAGCCCTACTTATCCTTACTTCGGGAAAGAAGTGAATTTCATCTTGTGGATTGAGTTCCCAGCACCTAGATCAGACAAGTCCCCAAAAAGGTAGGCATGTTGTGTTGACAATCTGGCCACTCTCACCCATACTAATCAAAGGACCGCCCTCAAAGGTAAGAGTTCCCAAAACACTTAGGATTGAGGTCGTGTCACCTATGATCGTTTAGGTGAGATGCAAGTCTCTAGTATCAATGGCGTTATATACGGAGTCTAGTCATCTCGTGGTCCAGGTCTTATACAAACTCTTTATATAAGACACCCTCACTCGTACGTCTCCAAATGAATGATTAGGATCGACCATCTGTAATAGTTTACAACACTTGCAAACCTCTACAAAGGGAGCCGTATACGTAGTATTACCAGGATCAAGTATCCCACCTTAATCCTTATACTACAGACCTATTTAGGTTATCACTTAAGGCATGATCCACCTGTATATCACATATACATGCTTAAGTTCACATAAGATAACCAAGGAGCTTTGTTTATTGGATATGAGTAAATGCCAGAATTAAATAACACTTATTTTATTCATCAAACAATGTGTATCATTACAAAACAACGAGACTCCGAGAGAATTAGGACACCAATCCCAACAATAATTACACGTTTAATTTTGGAATTAAATGAAACTGGAGAATAAATTAATATTTAAATATGATTTAAATATTAAATTCATGAATAGGGATTCATGATGGTGGAATTTATATAAAATTAATTTAATATTTGATATTCCATTAATTAGAATTAATTATTTATTATTAATTTTATTAGAAAATTAATTTATGAATTAATTTTGTAAAATTAATAAAGTTTTAATTTTGAAAAGCAAAATTGATTTTAGAAATAATTTTGAAAATCAAAATTTGAAAAAACACAAATGGAAAAATTGGGAGATTTCCACTATCCAACCATATAGCTCACTCATTTCCCACCTTATTCTTGATTCAATCTTCCAAGCATGAGGTGCTCTTCATGCAACCTTCTTCTTTGCATGATGGTCTTGCAATAAATAGGAAAGATTGAGTTGAGAATCAAGCATGCATTAGTTGAGTTTTTGCTGAAAAACTTAAGTTTAAGAAGGTATTCTTCAAAAGGTGCAGCAGTGTACTTCTTCTCCAAGTTCCCTTTATTCAAGCTTATTTTGAGTCCCACAACTCAATTTAAGGCTCCAAGAGAATAGTAGGGAAGGCCTTGAGGTGGTTCACAAGAAGATTTGGAGAAGATTTGTAGTTGAATTCAAGTTTCAAGAGGTTCTTCAAAGGTATGAACCGAATGGTAAACCATGGGTATGTGATGCCTAGTTTATTGTATTTCTCTGTAAAACTCAAAAACTCAGTATTATATATTAAGATATATAGGTTACCACTGGAGTTTTAGTCTAAGTGGGACTTTGTTGGGTTTTATGTCCTAAAACTCGTGGTTTGTAAACAATAAAACTTATTCTGAAAATTCAATAAGTTGTTATTGAATATATGAATTGCTTATTTCGTTTTAGAAATCTAATAAACTAAAAGATCCATGACTATTACATGAGTACTTGAATTTTATGTGGAGACATAAAAGTAGATCAGGTTTGAGTAAATAGTCAAAATGATCTATAGTATATGAATGAGATTGGGTGTCTTATTCTGGTAACACTATTGGATTTCGCCCACTCTATAGTTGTTACAAAGAAGTTATAAATTTGTAGTTTAACAAAGGAGTTATAAAGTGCTACAGACGATGTGATCCTAATTCGTACATATTATGACATAAGGAGTGAGGGCGTCCTGTACAATGAGCTTATACAAGATCGGACCACGAAATCAGTTACTCTTACTTTATAGCGTTGTTTACTATTTACGACTGACTATTTCAAAGCGATGACCTATGTAACTTAACCTTAATCCTTAGCTAACTATGAACTCCTGTTTATTCAGGATCATCCTTAGATTTGCATAGATGAGGGTTGGCTCAATAGCACTAGCTCAATAAACCTCCATTTCAAGGGTAAGAACGGGTAGGTAGCGGGGGACATAGGGTGCAAGATGGAACTCACTCCTATCCGTTTTTAGGGATAGTAGAAAGGTTGTTCCCTTAAGTGCTGACATCGGGTCTTAAATTAATTTAAATATTAAATTCATGAATAGAGATTCATGATGGTGGAATTTGTGTAAAATTAATTTAATATTTGATATTAAATTAATTAGAATTATTTAAATTGTTTAATTAATTAATTATTATTAATTTTATTAGAAAATTAATTTATGAATTAATTTTGTAAAATTAATAAAGTTTTAATTTTGAAAAACAAAATTGATTTTAGAAATCATTTTGGAAATCAAAATTTGAAAAACATAAATGGAAAAAGTGGGAGATTTCCACTATCCAACCCTTCTTTGCATGATGTTCTTGCAATAAATAGGAAAGATTGAGCTAAGAATCGAGCATGCATTAGTTGATTTTTTGCTGAAAAACTTGAGTTGAAGAAGGTGTTCTTCAATAGATGCAACAATATGCTTCTTCTCCAAATTCTCTTTATTCAAGCTTATTTTGAGTCTCACAACTCAATCTAAGGCTCCAAGAGAATAGTAGGGAAGGCCTTGAAGTAGTTCACAAGAAGATTTGCAGGTGAATTCGAGTTTCAAGAGGTTCTACAGAGGTATGACTTGAAACCCTCTTATTATTGTATGAGCATACTTTATTTATAGCCAAAATTAATGAATTAGAATGCTTATTGATCATTTTTGCTTCCGCAGCATACTGATATACTCTTACACATACACGTTTAACTACTAACAACTATAGAAGATTGCTACTTCAATCAGACACTTCAGTGATATATAGACCAACATGGAGGAATAGTATTCTAATTCCTTACAAATCATGAATCTCCCCGAACATTAAATTCAATAAAAATAAATAAATAAAAGTTATGTCAACTCCATCTTAGCTGGAAAGCTTCGACTTTAATCCATCCGAAAGAACACTATTAATATAGTTATCTTCTTATTGGCCTTTTCCAGCTATGGCTTCTTTCACTACTTTGTGGGTTGGAAAAAAACTGAAAAAAATGCATTAACATCTTGTAGTTTTTCATCTCTTATTTGTACAAAAATTGTGAAATTTGCGTATTTCTAAACTTTTGGTAACTGATAGTTGATATACTTCTTAAGTGAGGTTTCCATTTTTCCTCAATGTACTGGAATTTATACTTGATTGAGGGTTAATTGAGTTGAAAAAGTTCATGAATTATTTGGGAATTTTGTTTTTGGTTGAATACAAGTAAAGTAACTTCACTTACCCAAACCTTACCCTCATCTATCAGAATTGAATTTTGATATTCTTAAGAGCAGTTTTGATAAATTGAGAGGACAAAGATGGTGAAAGGGAGAGGGGGAAAACAACAAGGAGAGAGAAAAAAAACTCATCGATTGATGATTTTGAGAGATGTCGAACAGAGAAACCATGAGATTGTGGGGGATGCCAAGACTAGAAGAATGATGGAGAAGAGAATCGCCGAGAAGAGAGACAGGCACCAAAAGAGTGAATTGACGGGATGACGTGATACATTTAGGGAAATAGAAAGATGGATGTCAAAAGGGAAAGAGTTTGGGGAAATTGAAATGGGGGAAAGATGGAAGGGAAAACAAAATAAGAGGGGAAAATCGAGAGATTATGGAGAGGTCTAAAAATTTCACTTAATTTTCTTACGAAATATTGTTACTTCAAGCGATAAGGTTGAAAGAAATCTAAATAGAGAACTAGTGAGCGGAAGCGGATCGTTTCAAACTCCATTGAGAAAGAACACAAACAATTACAGTCTAAAAGAACAGATTATGCATAACGAGTAAATTATAGCATGCATCTTAATGAAATACAAGGGATCGAGTATAATACCTTTGAAGAACTTCTTCTTCACGTATTTCCCTCGATCAAACTTCAACGCGTCCAAACAGAAACTCGAACACAACGATAAACACAACAAACAACACGAACTGTAGAATCTTCAAACACAATCAAGTAGAACTCGATCCTCGACCTTCGAACGGAACTAAACACCACCACAAAGGCTACCTTAGTATTCTCGGTGTGAGAATCTAGGAGTTGTGGGCTCTGTATGGCTTTAGATAGAGGAATGGAGGAAGTGAATGATCGAGTATGCGACAAAAGAAGGAAGTCTATCGTATAGACTTGATACTCGATCGTGTAGTAAGAAAAAGCCTATCGTATAGACTTGCTACTCGATCATCTAGCAACGAGTAACTATCGTATAGAATACTCGAATACTTGATCGTTTAGGCTGTGAGATACTATCGTTTAGTAAAACTCTTTTACTCGATAGTTTTTCTTTTTGTGAGACGATACGATCGAGTAACTATCGTATAAAATACTCGAATACTTGATCCTTTTTATCTCACAATTACCATAAACAGAAAATAACCTTCCACTCAAGTCGATTATTAAAAAAAATAATAATAAATTATCACATAATTAATATATTATAAATAAATATAATAACCAACTTATCATATTATATTTATAACCTATAACTTTAATATTGCATCATATGCAACATATAAACCATAGTTCTTTTTCTATTTTATAGTATTTAATATAAATCATATTTATATTAATTCCTTCAATTTAATAATGTATCAAATACATCATATCAATTATATTACATATAACTAAATCAATTTAATTATATCATATATAATCAAATTTCTCTTGTTAATTTGAACACTTCAAACTAACCCAAAATCTGATTCTCAACTTGAACCCATTGAGCTACCAAAAGGACTTTATTGACCTGTAGCTTGAAGCTCCAACGGTATATGAATAACTGACTAAACTCTTTAATCACGATATCCACCATCCGTTAACTGTCGATCACTCTACTAAAGACTGACAGCTGCACTATTCACACTACAGATATATTTCTGTGTCCATATAACCTTCAACAGTACGATGACCCTTCATAAATCGCTCGTAAGTACAGCTGGGCCAATTTACTGTTTTGTCCCTGTAGTTACATCTAACTCCTTAAGTACCACTGATTCCTCTAATGAATAACAAGTCATAGTCCCACTATGACTGAGTCCTCTCTTCCCAAAAGAGGGTGTGACTACTAAGTTCAAGACCCGGAATCAGCCCTTAAGGAAGCAATTTATTTACTCACCCTTGCTTTGGGGAATGAGTGAATTTCGTCTTGTGTAGCTGAGTTCCTAGCTCCCCAATCAGGTGAATCCCCAAAATGGTAGGCTTTTTGAGTTGGCAATCTGGTCACTCTCACCCATACAAATCAAAGAACCGCCCTCGTAAGTAAGAGTTCCCAACTCACTAAGGATTAAGGTCATGTCACCTACAGTCATTCTAGTGAAATGTAAGTCTCAATTATCAACAATGTTATATAAAGAGACTAATCATTTCGTGGTCCAGTCTTATATAAACTCTTTATATAGGATATCTCCACTCGCATGTCTCCACATAATGGTCAGGATCAAACCATTTGTAGAACTTTACAATACTTGTAATATCTACAAAGTGGATCATATCTGTAGTGTCATCAGGATAAGGTATCCCTCCTTTATCCATCTACTACAGACTATTTAGGTTATTACTTAAGGCATGATTCACTTGTATGTCTTCACATACATGCTTAAGTTACATAAAATAACTACGGATCTTAGTTTATTGGATTGAGTAAATGTTTATAAAATAATACTTATTTTATTATAACAATATGTTTACAAACTACCAGACTACCAAGAGATTTAAGACACCAATCCCAACAAAGGTAAATACGTTGGTAAAATTTTTTAACATTTAGTGGCATTGATTAATACGATACAAACTGTTTTAGTGACGCTAGTGTAAATTTCGTTGTTAAAAAGGATATTTTGGGACATAATTTTAAAGCGTTACTATAACTTAGCTTTTAGCAACAAAAATGGTCTACATCGCTAAAATTTTGTCACTGAAAATGAATTTTCTTGTAGTGCAACTCCATTTTAGCTAAATAACTACTCATTTTTATATGTTTTTCGTGTTCTTTCCAACCATGCTTATAAATTGGGCAAAATATTAAAGCACCTTTACGTTTATAAATGACTTCAGAAAGTTTAAACTTAGATCATTTTTGGTATGTGAAGTTTTGTTAATATAAGAATGTGGAAAGAATATATGAATGAATAATTTTTATATATTAACTTGAGATTTACATAGGGAATTTATAGAAAAGACGATAACTTAATTATAGTCTAAATACATAAATTAAGGCCTAAATATCTCAACAAAGAAGAAACACTTAGGAGAAACTCAAAATTTAAAGATGAAATGAGAAGTGATTCATTTTAAAGTGAGAGTAAAGTGGGTATTTCACATCTTCAAAGACCAAAAAAACATGTTTTCAAAAATTGAGGTAAAGTATATAGAAGCTTTTAGATTTTGGATTAGTTTGGACAATTTTTCAATGAGGTAAAAAAAACTAGTTTTTAAAAAAGAGGTTTGTTTTGAAAGGAAAAAAGGGTTAAAAATATAAATCCCATATAATACATAACAAAAAATTGAAAAAATAAAAAGAATATATATATAAAGTTTAAGAATTTTTTTTTTTTTTTTTTTTTTTAAAAAAAAAGGAAGAAGATAATGTTGCTTTCAGCAAAAAGAAAAAAAGAGGATAATGTTTTCTCTTTCCCCTACTTTGTCATTTATATCCCGACACTTGCAAGTGGTCTGTTTTTATTTTATCAATTCCTAAAAACACATCAGGATGGAACTAATTTAATTATTAATTTCATTGATTATTAATATCATCTTTACTTTTTCAAAATGATTGCAGATAAAATAAATTAGACAGTTTTAAATATTTATAAATAATATTTTATTGTCTATCTACTATAGAGACTACTATTTGTATATATATATGTAATAATTTACATATAGACTGTGATTTTTTTTTGCTATTATTTATAAATATTTTTAACAGTTTTATCATTTAAAATAATTTATTTATACAAAATTAGTGAAATCTATTAATAAAAATTTGTATTATTAAATTATAGTTTTATAAACACACATTTAACAATAATCTGATAATATATTATCAGGTTTTGTTTAATAAATATCCATATGGAAATATTTAATTCAGAGTTCTTAATTCATGTTCAATTTTGAGATTTTTAAAATTTTAAAGAAAAACATAAATCTAAAAATATTACTCTTTGTTATTACTATTATTTTTTTTTACAAGGAGTGAGGAATTTAAGATAGAGAGATAACATATTGGAAAGAAAATTGTGTAATAATGACGAAGAGAAGAAAAATAATGGATATAAAATTCAGAAAGAAATATATTACAATACAAATATATAGTCTCATATTCTCATTAAGGTCATAAAACCTAATGTTAAATGACCAATAATTAGATGAAGACATTTTATTATAGCACATATCTTTGAATCATAGACTGTAAAGTAAAGAAAAAATAGGAAAAAAGAAAAAAAGAAGTTAGAAGTTGGAATCCTCTGACCTCCAAATGTTACGTTGAACTAAATAATAGAAATATAGGTGAGACGTGAAAAAAGTTAAGGGTGAAGAGGGGTAAGAATGAGAGGAATGCCATGGGTGGGTCTTAGAGAGAGTAGAATAGCAGGAGAATGAGAATAAGAAGGAGAAAGAGAGAGTGAAAAGGTAGAAAGAATTAGTGTTAGGACAATCTTATACTCCGTAGAAGATAAGTTTCTACCAATGCACATTCTCCCTCCAAAACCAAATGGCAAATATCCCATCTTGTGGTTGCACCCGCCATGAATGGTGTCGTGTTGGAACCTCTCGGGTTTGAACTCGTTAACGTCGTCGCCCCATAGGGTCGGGTCGTGATGCATCGCGACGATGTCTATCCATATGTTGGTCCCTTTTGGGATTTTCATGTCCCCTAAATCAATGTCTCCTTTTGCTTGTCTTTGTATGTTTGGGGCTGAGGGGTATAGCCTAAGTACCTCATTCCACACCCATCCCATCTGCATCCACACATTCTTATCATTATTTTTCATATTTATGAAAATTTAATAAAAGTTTATGTATTTTCATGTTCGTGTAAAAAATAACTCTATCTAATAGATTCCAAACTGTTAGTTTTTTTTTTTTTTTTTTTTTTTTTTTTTTTTTTTTTTTTTTTTTTTTAAAATAAATCCATGATATATTCAAAAGTTTTAAAAAGTAGCATGAGTTGAAATTTTCAATTTGATGTCTAAGTAATCGGTATTAAAAAGAAAAAAAATTGAATCGGTCAATGAAATGTTAGACTTTTGATTGAAAATTTAGAGACTTATTATTGAAGATAAAAGTAAAGGATTAGAACTCTTTTTAAAATTCAAATATCAAATAAAAATAATTTTTTAGAACAAAATATATACATAAATAAATTTGAAATTTAAAAAGAACAATTTGATAGTCATTTTGTTTTTAATTTTCCGTTTTCGATACTTATTCTTCTCTTCTTAATTTACACTATCCCTTAAAAGACATTTGAGTTGTTAGTCAAAATCTAAAAATAAAAACAAATTTTTAAAATTTTGACTTGATTTTTGAAAATATAGACAAAAATAGAAAACATAATATAGAAATTTAGAAATAAAAGTTTAATTTTCAAAAAAAATAAAAAATAAAATAAAATGACTACCAAACTAGACTTAAACTTTCACTTTAATTTTAATCGTCTGTTTGAAAAAAAAAATCAAAATATGAATTTAAATCTTGTAATTCGAAATCCAACAATGGGTTTTTAATTTTTTTTCTTGATTTTAAAATAAATATATATCTCAATTTTTGTATATAGAAGGTAACTCAAAAAAAAAAATTAGCAAGTTGACACATCAATAAAAACTCCTATTTTTTTAAAAGAAAAAAAAAATATATTTTTTTTACTGGATAAATGAAATGGTTGCACCTAATCGTGCTATCGACCCATTTTCAATGAGTTGTGTTATAAACATAAAATCATTGTTTTCTTGCATAGTTGAAAGTTAATGGAAAAAAAGTGAAAATATGTAGAAAACCTTTTTGAGAGCAGAAAGCATGGAGAAATCAATATCTTTATCTCCGATCACTTCTTTAATCTCCTCTCTTAAAATCTTTTGCCATTCCGGTCGCGTCGCCAGCAGCAGCAACGTCCAGCTGATGGCGAGCGCCGTCGTCTCATGTCCTCCGAAGAAGAAAGTCTTACACTCGTCCACCACTTCTCTCGGCGTCAGAGCGGCGCCGCCCTTGTACTTGTTACTTTGACTCTGAATCAAGCGGCTAAGCAAATCGGAATCGGAATCAGAACCGGAGGAGATGAGTTTCCTGTGAGATATGATGGAAAAGAAAAGGCGGTCGATTTGAGCACCGAGTCTCTTGGCGGCTAGGGTTCGGCCCGGGTACAGAAACAGACTGCTGAATGGGACACCCACGTAGCTGCTGTTCGAGAACAGAGTCAATTGAAGAGCTCTCAGGCTGTTCAACGCCTCTTCGCCGCCGCCGCCACTTGAAATTCCGAAGCTTGCTTTTGCGATTATGTCGCCGGCGGTTGCTGTGATTTCTCTCTCCACGTCTATTTCCGATTGCCCGGAGTTTACGAGGCTTCTCCACTCTTTTACCATTTTCGTGGTGGACTCCAACATGAACTTTGTCATTGCCTGAAATTTAAATTATGTTCTTAGACAAAATACTAGAAAAATGGATATCTCAATTAGTTGACACATATTCATCATATAAATCATTAAAGAAAAGCACATTATCCTTAACTCTCCGAAACTTATTATTGTTATTATTATTTTATTAAAAAAATTATTTTAAAGGACAAAATTATTTAAAAATATTTATAAATATAATAAAATGTTATCGTCTATCTACGGTAGAGTATGATAGACTACTATCTATAACTATCATGACACAAATAGTAATCTATCACAGTCTATATCGATCTATCACAGATAGACTGTGATATTTTTTTTATATTTATAGATATTTTAGTTTATTTTTCTGTCTTCGAAAACAACTCTTATTATTATTTGATTATTATTTATTTTTAATGTCGATGTTGTTTTTCTTTCATTGATAAGATTTTATATATCATTCACGAATTTTTATAACAGAAAAGGAGATCAATATAATTCATATCAATATAATTTATGTTTTTTATCCATGACTTTTTAGTATAGTCTTTATTTTTGGTCTTAGATTTCAATGATTAATTTTCTTGCTTTTTTCATTAAATATTAACTTTGATGTTAATTATAATTACTTTTTGCTAACAAGAGCGTAACTCAATTGACATAGTGTTTATATTATCAATCTCGTGGTCTGAGGTTCAATTTCCTCACCTCACACTTTAAATACAACCCCTTACCAAAAAAATTACTCTTTACTAATTTTTTGCCACTATTAAAATTAATTAGAAATTTTCACATCATAATTTTTTAAAATTAATTAATTGAATGTATATTGAAAATCAAAAGTGAGTTTTAGGATCCGTTTGGATTGATTTCTAAGTGTTTATAAACATTTTTTTTTTGTACTTAAACACTTATTTAAATACTTAAAAATTCAATCCATATCTTTAGTTTATTGACGAAACTCGAAGATAAAATTATAAAATATTGAAATCTAGAGAACAAAATGAAAATTAAAAGAAAAAAAAATGTAACATTTTCAAAAAAAAAAATGAAAGTCAATTAAACTCTAAATAGAGTTTATTTCTATCATTGAAAACTATAAACCAAATGAAAATATTAACCTGAAAAAAAGTAAAAATTTTGGAACGAAATGGGTATTTAAAAAAATAACAATAACAATAAGAAAGTAGAAAGTTTGTTTTTTAATATATAAACTATTTTATTACGAGAAAGAGACAAATCAATCTTATCAACCAAACCATCAACTAATCATCTAATTTATTTGGTCATTAAAGATATTGGTCCAAATAGATTGATGTCATACCCCCACCAACGGTTGCTTGTCTGTTTTCACATTATATATTAATAAACAAATAAAATTTGTCTTTTGCCAAAAAAGATATAATAATCATAAAGATAATAACAATAATTATTATATTTCTTACTGCCTAATTTCATAATAATACTACAACTTTAACGAGTTTGAATTTAGAGTATAAACAAAACGTAAAATTATTGTGCAATAGATAGGTATTTTGGCAAACATGTACAGACCTGATTCGTTACGAAAACTTAAATTAAGAGTGAAAAATGTAAGTTAAATTACCTTCAAATTGGTGGGGTTGAAGGCGGGAGTGAGGATATGGCGATGGCGGATCCAATCATCGCCTTCGGTCATGACGAGGCCATCGCCGAACATCGGTTCTCGGTCGTTTCTGAAGACAGCTGGCTTCCCCCAACTCTTCCCCATCACAGCTTCAGATATCTTCTTCACAAGCTGTGGATCTGCTATGTACAAAAATGGCTCTGTCCCCAACCAATACACAAACTTCTTCCCTGTCGTAATAACAAAAAAAAAAAAAAAAAAAAAAAATCATTCTTACGCTGCATTTCTAATAATTCTCTTACTAGTATTTCTGTAGTAAAATAATTAACAAGTTTATTCCAATTTCCGAATGCATTGTAATATTAAAATTAGCTAAAAATTTAGAAGTATTAAACTAGGTAATTGAGTAATTTGCTGCTTCCATGTGCATTTAAGTGACTTTCTATTGTGCCGTATTTTTGCTGGCTTTTATTTATTTAAAATCAATATAAATACGCCAATTAAAAAGTTGGTATATAATTGAGGTAATAATTAGGCTACACTTTAATCCCATGTATCCCATTGTCCTTGCATGATAAAAAAAACAAAATAAAAATAATTTATTTTATTTTATTTTTAATTCTGTTGCATGGTAGATTTTTATTGGTGCGTTTGCGCATGCTGCTCCAAGGTTTTTTTTTTCTTCTGTGATAGGATGAGAGATACTTGAATGCATATTAAAATATATACCAATATGTATGCATCTCACTTTCATCACACATCAAATGAAGTAATCATAATTTGTTACATGGCAAATTATGATTGGGCAATTTAGTAGGATGGGTAAGTATAGTTTCGTTACATGGGTGGAGGAATCGAACCTCAAACTTCTAGGTCGATAGTATGAACACTATGCCAGTTAAGCTACACTCTTGTTGGCTATGGATTGTATTATTATTTATACTCTTAGTACTTTACTTTATTAGGGTGTAAGTATATATTTACTATTTAGAAAAGATCCAATTATTATTATCTAAAAGAAAAGAAACAAAAATACTAAATTTCAATCTACAAAAAAAGAAATAGGTAAAATTCTAATTTGAGATAAACAAAAATTACCAATTCAAAACAAAAATCGAAAATAATTTTTTTTTTAAAAAAAACCCAAGAATAAGGAAAATGGCCAATTGAATCCAAAACTAAAAACCAAACCAACATGGAGCAAAACCAATCAAATATAAACTATTGGTTTTGTCCTTTATTGGATATCGATTTGGTTCTCTATTTTATAAAACCAATCAGTTTGGTTTGGATTTTAGTTGACCCCAAAATCGAGAAAATGGAATCTATTACTATAAAAAAAAAAGTTTGTGCATCAAAGAATCATAAAAGTAACAAAAGACCATTGCTATTTAAAAAAGTCAAATATATATAAGAAAGAGGGATTTTGTTTGATTTTACCATAAGAATTCTGCCATTGAGCAAAGTGAGGGAAGATAGTTGAATGAATATCATGGGAGAGATTATTTGAAGAAGCAAGGGATGATCCGCCATTAATGGCTGCAGCAGCTTTGATTATCTTCTTCATCTCTGTAATGTTTCCAAGAGGGAAAGTAGGAGAGGGACCTTCAAATCCATTTCTCTTCAAATTTTTATGAGCCAAAATTGGCAAAATCCACCATGAAACCACCACTTTTCCAAAAAAAACCATAATCGTACCCCTAATCGCCCACATGATTAACATAACCAACACACAAATCAACTCCATTTTCTATTAAAATTTAAAAACTTTTTTATGTTAAAGAAAACAAAATGAGAGAGTTGTGTTTTAATTTTGTGTATGTTTATGTATGGATATACACAATATATAGTTGAAAGTTGTGGCGTTGGGTCTAGGGTTTATATAGGAAAAAAGAGGGGAGAGATGGGTCCGGTGGGAATAATAATTGTGGGAATATTTGACTTTCCACTGATGAATATATAAATATATTAAATTGCATATATAATTTAGTAAATAAAAATTTGTTGTACTGTGTGAATGTATTTGACAAATTTTTATTTGTTTTCAATGTGAATATGGAAAATATTGATGTTGCTATATTGGAGAGAATAATGCAACAAAAAATAGACTACAGAAACCTCTGTTTTAAACATACATTTGATCTTTGAGGATTGAATCTTCACTATCGCGTGTTGATTATTTTCTTTTTTTATAAAAAAGATAAGGTTGAGATGAACATTATATTGTCCCATTTTTTACATTTTTTTAGTTTTAAAATCTTTCTATTTGACTGAGAAATGCATCAAAATGATATTCCTTTTTCTTAAAAAAAAAAAAAAAAGGAAAAAAATACATTGTAGAGGGAATTCTTTAAGTTAATTTTATAAGATTGTTTTTAATGTTAGATTATGTGACTAAATCTTGACTCATTAATTTTATAACATAACAATTAATAAATCCCAATAATTAAAACTAAAATGAACTACATTTTTTCTCTCTCCAAGCAGAAAAAAAAATCTTCTTTTCTCTCTCTAATGTCCAGCCCCTCCCTCTGCTTTCTATCTTCCTTTTTGGAATTTGATTTGGATTTTAAAATATAAATAAACCAAATAATTTAGATGAAAGTAAAATTATTTTTTCTCTCCTTTTTTCGGCAAAAATAGATGAGTAAAATTCTAGAGAAATTATTTTAAATAAAAAAAATAAAAATATTTTGAAATATAATAAAATGATAAAATGACAAATTAAATTCTTTTTTGTCATTTTACTATATTTATAAATAAATTGGCTATTTCGCTATATACAAAAAGAATCCAAAATTGCTACTACATACCATGAATGCAAAATTTTGGGTTAGTACTATGAATACAAAAGTTTGGGTTACAATCATAATTAGTATAGCTTAACCAACATCAAATATGTATAATAACCTCAAAATTAGAGGTCGATCCTCAATCCCATATATTATAAAAAAAAAAAATGCATTACACTATTAAATTGAACAATTTTATATTATGTTGTTATTAATTTTAGAAAAAGAACGACAAATGGTTATATAATTGACCTAATAATTAATTAAGCTTCATTAGATACCTATTTGTTTATTTATTTATTTATTCAATTTTTTTAATTTTAGAAAATTATGTTTAGAAGCACTATCCTATAAGCTTCTATTATTGTTATCCACAACCTTCTAAATTTCGTTGAGTAACTATTTAATTTTTTATTTTTTATTCTTAAAAAATTAAGTTTATAGATATTATTTCAATTTCTAAATTTTTTCATTTATATCTTCTTTTTACCAATTGTCTAAAAAACAAGTAAAATTTTGAGAACTAAAAAAAGTAACTTTTAAAAACTTGTTTTTGTTTTTTAAATTTGACTAAGAATTTAATCATTGTACTTGAGAAAGATGCAAATCATTGTAAGAAATTAGAAAGAAATAGACTTAATTTTTAAAAACAAAAACAAAAAATAAAATGGTTACTAAATAAGATTCTAATATTTTAAAAATTCAACTAAGTTTTGAAAACTAGAACAAAGTGGTTTCCAAATTTTATTTTTATTATTAAAGAAAAACCTAGCCATTCAAATGTTAAAATTTCAATATGAAAATCATAGTTGAAAGTCTTAAATAAAAAATATATAAATATTTAAAAAAAAAAAAAACAACTAAAAACAAAATAAGCTAAGTTGATATTTTAGGCAGTGGTATGGACGTTTCTGATATTGTCGGTGCATGAACAGCCTATGTTGTTTAGTGAATGTTTAAAATGTTTTGTTTTTGGTGTCTCTAAAATTGTTTTCATTTTGGATACTCAATTTGATGTTTTTTTTTTCTTTTTTATTTTTTTAAAGTGTCATTTTCGGTTCTTTTTATGTTCAATTAATTAAAAAAACACACACAAAAACATCCTGACCCTACAGACCCAACTTTAATTATTTGGGTAATTAGGTCATGGGTGCATTTTATTTATATATTATTCTTGTTATTAGATGAATCATTGTAAATGGATAATGAATTATCGACTTTTTGGATGGAAAGCAAGCGTTTTATCTACATTTTTGTTATTGATTTTGATTTTTTTTTTCCTTTTCGATCAACAAATTGCAGGATGAAGACATAATAATTGCCTTTTGAGAAGATAATGGATGTTTTATTTACTGTGTTATATTCAAATTGACTTTTAAAAAATGATAAAATGTATTTTATCTCTACTGTATTATATTCGAATTAACGATGAATTGGATTTATTTAAGTTGGCCGTTTGTGCAAAAACGATATCTTTATATATTTTATCAGAGCCCACACACTCTTGATATTCTCACCTTACCCTAAGGAGAATACACATGAAACTTTTATGGTGGCGGCCATCTTGGATCGTGATTGTTCGTGATCGAAGAGGAAGAAATTCGTGAAGAACGGTTCTTCAAGGGTAAGTTTTTTAATTTTTCAAACTCTTATTTCTCTTTTCTTCATCTTTTATGCATGCTGTAATTTTTTGTGATAATGCATAATGTTCTCTGTAATTTTATTGTTCCATAAAAAATAAAGAATTGGGCCAATCCCCACCTCCACAATGGAACTTCACCGTTCCCTCATAAGGTGTAGTCTTTTCGTGTATTGTTCTATGTGAGTTAAAGAATTCATTAAAGTCATCTGAGTCGAATTCAATTCCCTATCACTACGAAGTCTTTCAACCTTTCGGTTATACTAATTTTCTACTTCAGTTATAAACTATTTAAAAGTATCAAACACATCACTTTTATTTTTCAATAAGTATAGAAAGGTTGGAGAAATCATGAATAAAAATAATAAAATATCTTTTATTGTTCCTAGTCAAGATGCCATTAAATTCACATAAGTCAAAATGAATTAAATCTAGAGGCTTATATTCCCTAAGTACAAATTTATGCGAAGTCTTAGTTATTTTACCCTGACTACAATACTCGCATTTATCAAATTGATTCGTGGATAACTTAGGTATCATTTCTAGCTTAATCATGTTACAAATTAATCTCTTATTAACATGACAAAGTCTAGCATGCCAAACATTTAAAGAACACAACATATAAATAGAAGATTTTATTTTATTTATATCAAGGTTTAATTTGAACATGCCCTCGGTTGCATAACCCTTCCTTACAAATAAATTATTCTTAGTAAGGGTATATAAATTTGCCTCTTTTGTTTGGGTAAATTTGGCCTTGTTGAGAAGATAGCCCGAGACCAAGTTCTTTCTGATCTTTAGAGTGTGCAGAACATCCTTCAAGGTGAGAGTTTTCCCTAAGGTAAACTTTAGCTCCACCTCCTCATTTCCAACAACGTACTTTGAGTGGTGATCCCCCAACATAATGTCTTTATCCTTAGTTTCAATATAAGTTTTAAAGAGACTAAGGTCATGACAGACATGACATGTAGCGTCAATGTCTATCCACCACCCCTCAGATTCACCTATCATATTTACTTTTGTGATCATGGCTACTAACAGATCTTTTATCAGGTTAGCCTAACCAACAGGACGGTGTCTGTTCCTATAATTCTTAGCCCTGTGTCCAGGTTTATTACAATTAAAGCTAAGGAACTGTACCGTTTCTCTCGAGGAGGGTTTCTGCTTCTTATGATTGTTCTAATTGTTGAAACCACAGTTCTGACCTTTCCTCTTGGTTCCTTTGGACTTTTGGTCAGGCTTTATCACGGCAAAGGATTTCCTAGGAACAATGTTCACCTCCTCCTTCTGGTCCTGCTTCAGGCCCTTCTCCTCAATCCTCTGTCAGGTGATCAGACTCTCCAAAGAAAACTCATTGGTCTTATGCTTCAAGGTGTTCTTGAAATCCTTCCACAAAGGAGGTAATTTATCAATAATAATGACAACTTAGTATTACTCATTTAGGGGCTTACCTTCACTTATTCTTTCATGGGCTATTTTCTGTAGTTTATGGGGTTGGGTGTCCACAGATTTGTCATCCGTCATCTGGAACTTTAAGTAATGGCTGATGACATATTTTTTCGAACTAATCTCCTCGGTGTCATACTTTTCTGCAAGGCATCCCACATATCTTTTGTTGTCTTCATTCTACTGTAATAATCATACGAATCGTCAGTCAAATCATTTAAAATAATTTTTTTTGCATAAGAAATCCCTTTCTTCCCAATCAACGGCTTCTTTTATTTGTTGTTCAGTTGGATCTTCTTTTGAGACAGTTGGCTTCTTTGTAGTACAAACGTCGGCAAACTTCTTGACTGTGAGGAAAAGTAGCATCTTTTACTTCCACCATTTGAAGTTTGCTCCTTCGAACCGAAATGGACAATTGAGATCAAATGTCATAATGTTGTTCTGATTTGTAAGGGCCATTGTAGTAATGGCAAGTGAAAAATGTCTTAAAATTGTTGGAACAGCTACCTCCGTTGGGCAGAAAACGGTTACAAACGAATGGTGTCTAAAGTAAAAAATAAAAAATAAAAAAAAAATTGCAAAACAGAAAATCGGTTATAGGCTGAGTTACGGAGCTTGCTCTCTTTAAACGTTTTGCGGCTCTACCCCTTGTGCAAGTAATTCAAAAAATTTCCACGTCGTCCCTAGGATAAAACAACCCAGAAAAATGAAAGTTGTCTCGATCGAAGTGTACTGGAACCGACCGAAATACTCACAATCAGTAGCTTCTTTTATCTGTTGTTCAGTCGGATCGTTTTTCAGGACAGTTGACTTCCCCATAGTACAAACGTCGGCAACCTTCTTGACTGTGAGGAAAAACAACATATTATGCTTCCACCATTTGATGTTCGCTCCTTCGAACCGAAATGGACAGTTAAGGTCGAATGTCATAATGTCATTCTGATTTGTAAGGACCATAGCAATAATGGTAGATAAAAAACGTCTTAAAATTGTTGTAACAACTACCTCCGGTGGGCAGAAAACGGTTGCAAATGAACGGCGTTTAACTTAAAAAAAACCTACAAAGCAGAAAATCGGCTATAGGCTGAGTCACGGAGCTCGCTCTTTTTAAGTTGTACAAGCAATTCAAAAAATTGTCATGCCATCCCCAGGATAAAACAACTTAGAAAAATGAAATTTGTTTCGATTGGACCTACACCGAAACCGACCGGAATACTCACAATCAGTAGCTTCTTTTATTTGTTGTTTAGTTGGATCTTTTTTAGGACAGTTGGCTTCTCCGTAGTATAAACATCGGCAACCTTCTTGACTGTGAGGAAAACCAACATATTCTGTTTCCACTATTTGAAGTTCGCTCCTTCGAATCGGAATGGACGGTTGAGGTCGGATGTCATAATGTCGTTCTGATTTATAAGGGCCATGCAGTAATGGCAGATGAAAAACGTATTAAAATTGTTGGGACAGTTACCTTCGGTGGGCAGAAAACGGTTGCAAACGAACGACATCTAATATAAAAAAAAAACTACAAAATAGAAAATCGGTTATAGGTTGAGTCGCGGAGCTCGTTCTCATTAAAACGTTTTGCGGCTCTACCCCTTGTGCAAGTAGTTCAAAAAAATTTCATGCCATCCCCAAGATAAAACAGCCCAGAAAAATGAGATCTATCTCGATCGGAGCTATACCAGAACCGATCGGAATACTCACACCCTTCAATATGTAAATTGCACGTAAGAGTATAGGAAAGAATAGATAGAAGTAAGCAGAGAAGAGAGGAGAAAATTTTTGTTTGTTCAGAATGAAGGAATTTGGCGTATTTATAGCCCTTGAAGGCCAACGGTTATGCAAAACCGATGGGGAGAGGGACGCGTGCAATCACCGAACATGCACGAAGGCCACTTACACGGGAAGTTCCAAGGACCACATAAAAGGCGAACGACTGAAATTTTTATTTATTTTTAAAATTTGGATTGGTTGGGTTGGGTTGTCGGATTATAACTTATTTTTTTCTTATTAATTTTAAATACGTAAATTTATTTACAGCACATTACTAATAACTAAAATCTCATAAAATTTAAATGTTAAAAACCAAATATATATGATATTTATTACAAACTTTAAACAAATACAAACATCATAGCAATTTTAAAACAAAAATATTAAAAAATCATAAATCCATTAACTCAAGGTAGGCAAACTTTAAACAAAAAGAAATATATTTATGGAAAATTTTCCTTTTCAGTAATTTTTTTTAGCAAAAAAAATAAAAAAATAAAAAAATTTCAATATTGGAAGGATAATTAGAGTATTTGACATATTATATAAAAAATTTATAATTATTTCGTGGCAGACATATATGTAAATATTGAAATTTTTAATATTTCTTTAATATCCGATCTTTTTTCTATCCATTTATGGAAAGATGTCCCTTTTTTTTAGTAGATTTCTCACTAACACATTTGATTTTTTAAGAAAAAAACTACCACATTTGTTAAGTTAAAAAATAAAATATACATTTAACATGAATATTATTGAAGATATTTCTTGTGAGTACAATTCACATATAACGCCAAGTTTAGAAAGGTATATAAATGAATCAAGACCACATTCGAATATGAAAGATTTGAAGGATATTTAAGGATTGAAAGTTATAATTTTTTTTAACAAGGCACATATTCCTTTTCGGTAGTTCAATCATAAAAACTCCAAAATTTAACGAGTACACGTGGACTCAAAATTTTTCTGATCCTAAAAGCCTATGAAATATTCTATACCACCGTTAAAAAAAAAAAAAAAAAAAAATCTTTTTCTTAGGGTTGTGATTAATTGAATCAATTTTATAGTTTATATTATTTTTTCTATAATATTCAATGAATCATGACATAACAAAAACATGTCACATTTTCATTAAAATAAAGTAATAAAGTAATAAAAGCAACATAAATCATTTGCGAAATAAAGGCAAATAAAAATTGATTCAGATAAAATAAGAATATGTTATAATTTAAAATAAACAATTAATCACATGCATGAAACATGAGCAACTACCTAGCCACCATATAACAGCAAGTGGCTCTCATGTCGTATAACGGTCAACCCTTCGGTCAGTTGACTGGTGCAAAGTCCAGGTGGACGGCGAAGATGAACTCTATAATAAGATATAGAAATTATGGATCTCTAATTTAATTTTGATTTTACTTTTTAAAGACTTTCAAAGTGTATCAACTTCAATGAGTTAAAAATTCCTTTTTCTCTTCTAAGATTTATAAATGGGGCTTGCTGACTCAGCTCGGTTGAAAATTTACGGATAAAATCATGAGATTTTTTATTTTATTTTATTTTATTTATTTATTAGGATAATAGGACCATGAGATTCATGATATTTCAAAAAAAAATATATATATATATAGTAGGGTCGTTTTTTTTTAATAAAAATATTGGAGATATAAGTCTATGACGTAAAAATTGACTTGGTCTCATGTATTTTGCACATAAGTTATCATGAGGTTATTTGAGTCTTTTTCAAAATATTTTCTCGTACTTTCGTCAAATCATGTGTTTTTTTAATATGTTGTTATAGAGATTTATGCATATCTTTAATTTTGATTTTTCATTATGTTTTTCTCATTTTCTACCGTCCAAAAAATAGTAATATATATATATATATATATGAATGAGTTGATAAAAATAAATGATCTACATTTATACCTAGAACATGTTAACCTCTTTAAAATGATTTGCATGTGGTCAAGTTACAAGATAAAAAATATGAAATGCTTATTTTGGATGAAAATAAATTTTAGAAATATTTAAAATGGTAAATGAAGAAAGTGAATATTTTTGAGAACTTACTAGTTTTCAATCAACATGATTAAAATGCATCATTAAAACATGTACGATAATTTTTCAAATAAAATAACAATTCGAATGTAAATACTTAAAAGGTTAAAGTAAAACATTTCATGTTATAATATAATATACTATAGTATTGTAGGTAACAATATTTAAAAAGATGTGCGCAAATGATAGAGAGGAAAGTGTTTTGGCACTAGATGTTGCTTTTAAAAAAAATGTTCCATTCATGGCGGTAAGTACTTTTAGGATAAATGTCAAAATTAAATAAAGTACAAAGCAATTTAATCTTTCAAAATTAAAGAGGGAAGATGAGTATTAATTCAAAATCTAGAGAAGTAATTAATCTCTTTTTTTTTTTTTTTTGGTTACATTAAGACTTTAGTCTTCAAATTTTACATTTTATTATTTTAAGTCTCTAGATTAAAAAGTATTTAACAGATTTAAAACTTTTAGTTTTATATTAAATAGATCTGTAAACTTAAAAAATGTTAAATTGTTATAAACTTTTAATTTTTATATCTAATGTCTTAAAACATATTCAAAATTTTTAAAATCAATAATTTTATTATTCATTAAATTGAATTGTATATTCTACTAATTTATTAAATTTTCAATTTGGTGTTTAATAGGTATATAAATTTTAAAAATGTTCGTCAAAAGACCTTTAGGAATTTTTTAAAGTTTAATGGCTTCTAGAATTAATTTTAAAAATGGGATTCTTTGCAAATATATTTGCAAAAAGCAAGTTGGCTGGAAATTATTTGAAAATAGAGCAGGTTTTTTAAGTCTATCGTAAAGACTGAATTCATATGCACGTGCCACGTGGAAAGCCCTCAGTTCAATGACTTTTTTTTACTTTTTTATTTTATTTTTTCTTTACCAACTTCAGAATTTTTTTACTGCTACCCTATTAACTCTTCCAACACAAATTTTTTTAACCTCACATCCCAAACCCTCATTTTCTTTTTTTTTTTTTAATTTTATTTGAATTTGTCTAGGAATTTTTTAGAAAAATATTGGATATTACTTGAAGAGAAAAGATCTTCAAAGATAATGTATCTTGAACCATTTTCTTGCATCAAGCATGTTGTAATTTATTTTGAATGCATATCTTGTATGTTTACTATAAATTATATTTTTGATAATTAATGGAATTTGGACGATCCGTTTCCGCTCAGGGATCTCCTTCAATACAAGTTCCTTCATAGGTTATATTGTATTTGATACAATATGAAAACTATAGGTTATGTGTTATATTTGATATAACATATAAATTATATGTTATGTGTTATAAATTATGTGTTATAAGTTATAAATTATGTGTTATAGGTTATTTGATATAACATAATTTATAGGTTATAAATTATGTGTTATATTTACTATAAATTATATTTTCAATAATTAATGGAATTTGGACGATCCGCTTTCGCTCAAGGATTTCCTTCAATACGAGTTCCTTCAATAGGTTATATTGTATTTGATACAATACGAAAACTATAGGTTATGTGTTATATTTGATATAACATATAGTTATATATACATTTAATGGGTTCCAAGTGAGCTGCTAATTATTAATTAAATTTATTTAATTTTAATTTTAATTTAACTTCAAAATTAAAGGGATGGAGTTGTAACTCCCTTCCCCTTAATTTTCTCTCATTAAATGTGTAGGGAGTGGTTGTTCAATTTCCACATTTTCATCTTCTCACAGAAAAGGTCTTTGTGAGTTTTTTTACTCGATATATAATCTCCCTACAAGAAATTTCCTTCCACTAAAAATCTCTCTCCCTCTTCCCAGAAGATAGGAGAGCTCACACCTCCTATTAATTCTCAACTCCGTAAGAAGAATACATGAGGTTCACTTTGGTGATGGCCACTTGGTTTTGTTGGAATATTTTGGAAGATCAAGTTTCAAGGAGAGTTTGTGACCGGCTCGAGGGACTACATGAAGAAGTGGTTCTTCAAGGGTAAGTTAATCCCTAACCCTTTTCTCTTTATTTTATTAAAAAGCATGCTGTAAATTTTCTATTTATGTATAATTGTATGTTTACTGTATTTAATTCTCTGAAAATTGAAATTGGGAATGATCCTGTTTTCGTTGCGGACCTCACAGTACCTTTACTTATATCATATATAATTAATTTCCTCAATTAAGTTGAATTATTCAAATTAATCCAAAATGAATTAGATTCTCATAAATCTCAATTGAGCTACCAAATGGACCTTATGAACCTATAGATTGAAGTTCCAATGATACTTGATTAATTAATTAAACTCTTTAATTAAATTAACCAACTTTCATTAACTGTCGGTCACTCCATTAAAGATCAACAGTTGCACTTTTTTGCATTACATATATATTTATGTGTCCAGTGGATATAATCAATCAACGGTGTGTTGACCTTTCACAAATTACTCATAAGTACAGTTGGGCCAAAATTACCGTTTTTCCCTTGTAGTTACATCTAACTCCTTAAGTAACATCAATTCCTTTAATGAATAATAAGTTATAGTCCAACTATAACCAAACCCCTCCCAAGCCAAGAGAGGGTGTGACACCACATTATTCAAACCTCAAAATCAACCTTTAAGGGAGCAATTTCTCTACTTACTCTAACTATAGAGAAGGAGTGGATTTCTTCTTGTGAAGTTGCGTTCCCTGTTCCTCAATCAGACGAATCCCCAAAATGGTAGGCATATTAAGTCGATAATACAGGCCACTCTCACCCATGCAGATCAAAGAACCGCCTTCATAGGTAAGAGTTCACAAGTCACTCAGGATTCAGGTCAAGTCATATATGGTCATCCTAGTGAAATGTAAGTCTCTTCTATCGACGATGTTATATAGAGAGACTATTCATTGCGTGGTCAAGTCTTATACAAACTCTTCGTATAGCACACCCTCGCTCATATGTCTCCACCTGAATTATCAGGATTAAATCATTTGTAGCACTTTACAACAATTATAACAACTATAAAGCGGGTTATATTTGTAATGTCACCAGGATAAGGTATTCAGCCTTATCCATCTACTACAAATCGTTTAGGTTATCACTTAAACATGATCCACCTATATGTCTCCACATACATGTATAAGTTATAGAAGATAACATTGGATCTTAGTTTATTGATTTTGTGGGTTAATGCTACTAAAATATCAAATAAAATACCTCTTATTTTATTAGATAAATAAATTGTTTGTACAATACAATTACAAACTACAAGACCCACGAGATTTAGAACATTAACTCCAACATTGAAAACTTAAACCAAACATGCCCTTAGTTAAATTCTAAAAGTAAAAACTATTTTTCTTTGTGTTATGGGTGATTTTGGACTAAATAATATAATTGACATAAAATAGAGAGAGAAGTAACGAGGCCGAGAAAATAATAAGAGTTAGTTTGTGTCAAGTCCCAAATCAACATGCTCGACAAGGTCGAGACCAAGCCTAGCGAAATAGCTAATGGGGCATGTCACGTGCATGCTCCAACCTAAAACATCAGTCTAGAAGCAAAATAGACCTAGGCGAAGATGTTTGATGACTTATAGAAATACATGTTATTGTTCTCTCAAAGTTGGAATAATTAGGATCTTTAGTGATATAAACGCATTCGTTATAAAGAAAAACGCAAGAAATTCCATACATGTAGTAAACTCATACGAAAGTATCTTTTTTAGTAAAAAGCTACTTCACTAATGCATTTCAACGCAGGAATCAAAGAAATTTACCAACATAAGGGTATGCGTCCGAGAATATTCGACGCATGAAGGATACATTGGCTCATGCATTTCATATCAAATCATCACTTGCAGTCATGGTGGCAGCGTCTGAGCATTTAAGAAGTAGCAAACTGCTATTCCAAGATATGAAATTTAATGCAAGTCCAATCATCAAGTTGTTGGAATTTGCCTATAAAAGGAGAAGCCACCTTCAGAATAAAAAATTAGACACCTTAGAGCCAAAAGTTAGAAACTTTCTTC
Source organism: Benincasa hispida (assembly GCF_027475165.1). NCBI lineage: Eukaryota > Viridiplantae > Streptophyta > Magnoliopsida > Cucurbitales > Cucurbitaceae > Benincasa > Benincasa hispida. The sequence goes on from NC_143478.1 coordinate 29,873,407, forward strand.
AGCACCAGTAGATAAACTCTGTCATTTGCAAGCAAAAAGTAGGAGAGAAAACACCATTTCACCCTTAATCAAGAGGTACGGTTGTAGAGAAGCTTGAGAAAGATATCTTCTTCAACTCTTCAGCCACGTTGGTTGTAGCAAGCATTAAAAACAAGCCAAAGAGGACAAGAGATTGAACTTGCAGCTTGACTCTTCTTTTTACACTTCATTTCTATTCACCGTTTCATTTCATTAAGCTGAAATTGTTTGTATAAACACTTGTTATCTTTAATTCAATCTCATCTTTGGCCATATATCATTTCTCCATCTGTTTACCTTCGACATGTGTGTGTTTGTAAATTTTCTGACTTAATGAAAGTATGAAATTTATAGCTTAAATCTCCATGCTTAGTTGATTAAAGTGATTAAGTAGTTAAGTCACTCGAGAGAGCAATTTAACTATTGAGCGCATTAAGTCAGGGCGTGAAGTCTAGAGATATAGTTGCTCACGTCTTTTGCCTGTTCTTTATGACCAACGCATGCACCCTAGAGATAGAATTACATGTGGTTTTCGCATCGAGAGATATTGAACTTAGCATGAACTGAAGAATATAATTTCCAATGCATAGCACATTCATTTGGATTTTAAACAACCATCTGTATCATCTCCATCTCATCTTCATTGTGCTCACATAGGCTTGCTAAACTTGCTAGGAAATCAACACATACTACTTACATTTAGAACCATTCATCCATAAATCTCTTTCTCCTTATGAAATTCTATTTCTTCTTGTGTGTGTGCAATTAGCTTAGTGTAAATAAACAACATTTTTTAAGTTAAATAGGAAACATCTACATTAGATCAAAAACAAGGTCTACGTTAGAACATTCTATAATCCCTCCGTTCGACCCTGGACTTACCAGGAACTTAAGTTAGATTTATACTTGGTCTAACTTGAGAGAACTTTTACGCATTCGCAAGGTGTGAATGCATCTACTATCAACGCATCGTTTAATTTTCTTTCCAAAAGAGAAATCAATCCGTCAACCAATTCCATCCCTTATAATTATTTATCACCATTCTCCTTCATCATTTTAAGCACTTTTAGAATCAAAATCACGGGGCAAACAATGCTCAGCCTCGATGGAAGTCGAAGAAGTCCTTAGCCAAACACAAAACAGGGTATGCCCCTCGGCCTAATACATTGAAGGATTTTTAAAGTGACTTTGAAGTCCTGTTGGGACAACCTAGGTTAACCACTTCTATAACCACTTCCATATTGAGCTTAGATTTTGAAACTCAATATGGTTAAATATTGTACATTTAGAGTTTTTTTTTTTTCTTAAGATTTTAACATTACATTCATTGAACTCATTTCTTATCATAGTTCAAGTATAAAAAGATTAGTATTTTTTAATTATTTCATTTAAGATTAATTGGAATAAGCATAAGTTATGAAGTGAATAATAAAATTGGTCAACTAAACGTCATTGGGTTTTAATGGGTTAAAAGATGATAACAATATAGAAATTTGAGATATTCACGGAAAAATTAAGTAAATTTTGTGTGAGCGTAAAATTGCTTTTAAAACAAAAATAATTTCAAAATCCAAAATTGAACTATGATATGAAATGAGTTCAATGAAATAATTAAAAGATCACTATTATTTTATGCTTAAAATATGATATCAAATAAGTTCTCAATTTATAGCCTTAAACTTGGGGCGTTTTATCAATTTAAAATTAAACCTTAAATTTGAGAGTTGAATAAATTTAAATCCCAAACTAATAATTATATCAATCTAAACCTTGAGTTTTCATAATATCCAAATAAAACACAATGAAAATTTTAAATGGATACACTTATAAAAATTCAAAATTCAAATTGATATACTTAAATGAAAGCTCAATGTTTAAATTGATACAATTATTAGTTTGAGACCTCTAAAATGAAAGTTTAAATGGACACTATTATTAATTTAGGGTTTAAATTGATACAACCCCTACAATTCAAGGATATAACTTGATTATTTGCCCTTCATGACAATGAAATCTAAAAAAAAAAAAAAAATTAGACTCTAAATCAACATAGTTAACCACATTGATTTCAAAATCTAAGCTTTAAATATAAAATACATGCATTGAATCTAAAATAATCTTAATAAGATCATTCAAAATAGGTTTTGAAACCTTTCTAATGTTATACATAATATCCACGATTTTTTTAAAAAAGAAAATATATTCCTAGACAATTTTTTTTAAAAAAATAAAATGAAAATGAAAATTTGATATGAGAGGTTAAAAAAAATTGTGTTAGAAGAGTTAATAGGGTAGCTCTATTTTATCAAGGGGGAGAGATTAAAAAAAATAAAGAAAAAAACGCTGAAATGGGTAAAAAAAAAAAAAAAAAAAAAAAAATAGCGAGAAAAAATTTCTAGCTCACTTATTTTTTGCAAATATTTCTGCAAACTACCCAATTTTTATACTTAATGCTTAGGCACTTCTTAAAATTTACGAGTCTCTTTGGTACAAACTTAAAAATTAAAAAACTAAACTTATAATTTGACCTAAAATTTTTAAAAAAATTTAGACTAATGATAAGTTTGGTTTAATTTTGAAAAATAAGTTGGTTTAAAAAAATTTGAAGTGTTTGACCACTACTCAAAATAGTTTTTGAGACACTTTCAAACGTTATTTTAAACCCTTTTTTTATATCAAAAGGGTTTTAAAAAATGATTTTTTGAAAAACATCTTTTCCTTTAGTTGAGTTAAATGAGTACTAAAAAAAATACGAAACTCATTGAGAGAAACTTAAAAATTTAACCTAAAGAAAGTAAGTTTGAAATGTTGTTATGGTACTTATCACTATCAAAAGAGAAGGAGGCATGTCTTTGAAAACAGTATTGGAGAATTGTTAGCAGCTAATGTTTACTAAAGATTAATTGGTTTGAACTTTGAACAAAGAAAAAAAAGAGTTGAATATGTGTTAAGAAGTTCATGTTAAAGGTGGGTATAGTAACCCTTTAATTTTAAAGAAAGTATAATTTGAAGTTTGTTTATGGGTCAACCAAAAATCTTGTGTCAGTCAAAAGTATTATTTGTAGCAAAGTTAAATGCTCAAAGGTCTTATAGTTTGACATAGCTGACTTTGGAGGTCAATAAACAATCATTCTCAAAATAATGTATTTTTCCGTCCATTTTTTTCTTTTTTTCTTTTTTCAAAATAAATAGACTGCAAAGGGGGAATTAACTTTCTCGTCCTATCTAATGTATTTTCCTTATGCCAAAAAAAAGGAAGAAAAAACAAAAAACCACTTTTGTTTTCTACATTTTATGTGAGTTTTCAAAAACTCAAGTTTTCAAACCTACAAAATGTAGGATTTTTTTGTTTGAAATTTGTTTTCTTTTAAAAAAAAAAATTGACTAAGAATTTAAATCTTTTATTTAAGGAAAGAGAAAAAAAATTATGAGAAAATAAGAATTTTTAAAATCAAATAATTATCAATGAGATTTTAGTTTTGTAGTTTCAAATTTATAATAATTTAATCTCTAATTTATAATGAATATAGCTCAATTAGTATAGTGTTTAACCAGCAGTAAGAGGTTGAATTCCCTCCACCCAATGTATTGTAAAAAAATCATGAAAAATTAAATGTTTTTTTAAAAAAAAAATTATGCTACTTAATTTTTGTTATTTATAAACACGATTTCCCCAATAACCAACATATAATATAAGATTTCTCATTAAATCTTATATTTCATGATAAAAACCTAAATCATTATAATTTTCAAAATACTAAGACTTTGTTTGGTATAATCTGATTTTAGTTTTAGTTTTTGAAAATTGTATTTGTTTTCTTACAATATCTCCTTCATAGTTTTCATATTCTCCACATAACCATTTGAATTCTTAGCCAATTTACAAAGACAATAATAAATTTTTCAAATCTATTTTTTAGACCTTGTTTGGTAACCATTTCAATTTTTTATTTTTGGTTTATGAAAATTAAGTCTATTTCTCTCCATTTCTTACCATGATTTGCATCTTTCTTAAATAAAACGGTTGAATTCTTAGCCAAATTCTAAAAGTAAAAACAAGTTCTTAAAAATTATACCCTATTTGGCAGCTATTTCGTTTTTTAATTTTTTGTTTTTGAAAATTAAGCCTACAAACGTTCTTCCACCTCAAATTTTTTTTCTTTGTTACATACATTTTACCAACAATTTAAAAAAAAAAAAAAAAAAAGACAAATTTTGAAAACTAAAAAAAAAAAAAAAAAAAAAAAAAACCTGTTTTTGTTTCTAGAATTTGGCTAAGAATTCAACTATTGTATTTAAGATATAGGCAAATCATAGTAAAGAATGAGAAGAAAATAGTCTTAATTTTGAAAAACTAGAAATAAAAAAATTGAAATAGTTACCAAACGCGGCTTGCATTTTTTAGTTATCAAAGTTTAGCTTAGTTTTTTAAAACATTCGTAAAAAGTAGATAAAAAAACAAGAAATTAAAGATGAAGTGGGTATTTATAGACTTATTTTTAAAAAAAAACCTAAAAACCAAAATCAAATGGTTACCAAACGATACCTTAATTTTCAAATTTTGTTTTTTATTTTGAAAATACTCATAAAATATAGACAACAAAATATATAAACCAATAGATGAAAGTTGTGTTTTTAGGCTTAATTTTTAAAAATCAAAATTCAAAAATAAAATAGTTACCAAACAGAGCATAAATTGTTACATATCGAAGTCGAAAGACTAAGACCCCGTTTGATAACCATTTGGTTTTTTATTTTTGTTTTTAAAAATTAAGCTTATAGACACTACTTCTACCTCTAAATTTTTTCATTTATTATATACTTTTTACCGATGGTTTAGAAAACCAAGCCAAATTTTGAAAATTTTAAAAAGTAGCTTTTAAAATTTGTCTTTGTGTTTGGAAGTTTTCTAAAAATTCAACTATGATACTTAAGAAAGATGCAAAATATTATAAGAAATTGAGAGTAAACTTAATTTTCAAAAGTTAAAATAAAATCAAAATGATTATTAAAGGACCTAAATTATTATAAATTAAAAGTATAAAAACTATGTGTCACAAATCAAAGTTGAACTAAATCAATGTGCATGAGAGTTCAAAGCCTAGAAGTATTTTTATTCAATAAATTATTAAGTTAATCGTCATTATTTCCATTGAAAAACAGAGTTATGATCTAAAAATAATAATAAGAGTAAATGGTAAAAATCACTCCTAAAATATGGGAGAAGTTGCAATTATATCCTTAAATTTTCAATTTTAAAAATTAAGCCCTCAAACTTATACAAGTGTTAAAATTAGACCTAATTGTATAAATTTGAGAGTTCAATTTTCTAATCATTTTTTGGTCTAATTTATATAATTATTGTAAGCTTGAGAGTCCAATTTTAACACTTTTAGAAGTTAAGGGATCCAATTTTTATAATGGAAAGTTTAATAGTGCAATTGCAACTACCACCATTCTTCAAGAGTGGTTTTTGCAATTTGCCCTAATAATAATTATTATTATTTTGGATGAAATTCCTTTAAAATCTATGCCTCTCCATATTTTCATCAAGTGGCAAACCATGATTTGAACTTGTAACATTCCCCAATGGATTGGCCAAGGTAGGGGTGAAAACGGTTCGATTTAGTTCGATTTCATGACCAAACCGAACAAAATCGATTTTTTAAAGAAAATTATGTGCAAAACCGAACCACAACATTTTTACAGTTTGAATTGAACCGTACCGCACCACATATATAACTATTGGATTTAAAAGGCAACTTATCCACAAATTAAATCCCTGGTATTCTAAGAATTTAAATGACAACTCATTAATTGTAATCATCTCAGTAATTAGTTTTCGAACACTCTTAAAGGTAAACATCTTATAGCTAACAGATGAACAAGAACTATCTCCCACACTCTAATTAAATACCAACTTATTTTGTGTTACATCTAACTTACTCTTCTTAATTTAGTAAGGATTTTTTTTTTTTAACAATAGTGTTTAAAATGCATTTTCATAGTTGAATTTCCATTCCTTCTAAGATGACATGCATACACCTTATCATAATAATTACGTTTAACATGAGGATTGTTATCACTATATTCAGAACCCACACCATAGACAATTTTTTCCTCTTTCTTCTTTTTGAAATGGCGTGCACCACCTATGGGTGTACCCCAATGCACAAAAAGCACGAAACGGTCTTCTCTTTATAGCTCTCCCCGTAAGGAAGGCTGTATGTCTGGACCAGTAACATAGTATATTATTCGTTTGGATTTGTTTAGCTTTGCTTTGTCCAAATGTTTGGCTTTCTCAGTCTTGGAAAGGTGGACCCACCGAAGATGGGAGCCCTTTAACATGTTTACAAAGACTTTCGACTTATTAGAGAAAGGGGGTTCGATTAGTAGAGGGGACGACTTTGCCTCCCCGGAAGAAAAAGAGCCCCGCTCGAGGGACTGTATTTGAAATCGTCTCACCACTTCGATCTTGTTGTGGTGGTGGAAGCATCTCAATAACATCATCATTGAAATTGTTGTTAATTGTGATGGTACCTATAATATATAAAACATAGGTGGGTCATATTACAAACAGATTAAAAGTGAAAAAAGTTAAATGAATTAAATTAAATTATCCACAAGTTAATAAGTAATTGAAAGCGTGGAGTGGAATAAGCAAACAAAAACCCCATAAACAGAGAAAATCAGAGGGAAAAAAAGAGCTCAATTTAAACCAGCAAGAAGAGGAAAAACAACTACTTCATCAACAACAACCACCTCTTTTACAAACTCCAAGCTTTATCATCTCATCAAACTCAAAAAATTCCTCATTATTCAACTTCCAAAACCCCAATTTCCCTGATCATCATCATTAATTACCCTTCTCCATGAATCTCCCTTCCACACACTAACAATTTTGAATTATTACTCTCAAAATTCAAAATGAAAACTCTATTTTAACAGTCTAATTTGGGGTTCTCTATAAAGATTCTTTCACACGAATAACATAGGATTTTACTGATATTAACAGTCTAATTTGTTTATTAAAGGAAAAGAAGAGTTGTGGAGTGAAATAATAAACAAACAAAAACCCTTTAACAGAGAAAATCGAGAAAATCGGTGTGTATGTCTGTGTATGAGAAAATCAGAGAAAATTTGATGCAGATCTTGAAAAGGAAAAAGAACTTGAAAAGGGCTTCAATTGACCAGTTAGTATGACAAATTTTAAAGAACTTGAAAGAGGGAGAAGAACCTACCGAGCAAAGGGAGAGACTAAGAGAGACTTGAGACTTGAGAGAGACGTTCGTGTCCACGTTCGAAGAGTCGTGGGCCCGTGCCCATGGAGGTGGAACCGTGGATAGGTATGGAGGAGGTGTTGATGAGGGTCTCAGCGTCTCACCATGAATTGTGAAGGGGGAGGATGACGACTGACGGGACTTGAGAGCCGAGATTGAGAGGTCTAGTGTGTGTGTGACAAATTTAAACCAAACTGAACCGATTAATTCAGTTTCAGTATTACATGGAACCGCACTAAATCGCGGTTGTCGATTTTGTTGGTTTCTGCAGTTTCACTGTCCACCCCTAGATCAAAGGCATGTAAGAGTAAACTATTAACTAATAAACATTACAAGAGTATCATTTGAGATTTAAGACACTTGCAAATAATATTAACTGTATTTTTTTAACAAACAAAAATAATATAATTTTCTTTCAATTTAAATATAAAATTTCAAATGTACAAAACATTATGGGGAAAAAAATACCTCTATGTTAATCCCAAAAACTAAAACCTATTGTGATAGAGAAGTCTCTCATATCCCACACTCCATAATTAACCTCAATCAAACAACATTTATAAGGACAATGAAATTCTTGTATTCTAATAGAAGGAAGAAAACAGTGCTAACCACAATTTTTCTTCTGAAGTTCGAAAGAAGCTTCCTCCACATACACTCCTCAATGCCACTAATCTACATCATTTACAAGTCATGAAAATGCTAGAATCTTTGAGCTTCAGCAGCGACGGCTGCAGGAGTCCTCTGACATTCCTTAAACGATTAAATCGTTTCTTGAGCGGCTCATTGTGATTATCTGGTGGAATACTCAGAAGCTGAAAAATAGTTGCCACAGGAAGAAGTCAGTATTTGAACTTGTCCACATACACAGTATACACACATTGAGAAAGCATGGAAGAAATAGTCACCAGAATGAGATCTTCATTACAATACTATTGTTTTAAGTAATGATAATGAAAGTAATAGTTTTGTAAGTGCACAGGCAAAAGCCAAAATTAATCAAACTAAGATGAACGACATAGAGAATAAGCTTAAAGGGGTATTTATACAAAATGGGTTCCGACACCGGTTGGCACACTTCGGGTAAGTTTGGGCTGAGTTTAAGAAGCCCTTGGATCTACATCTCAAAGCTGTGGAAAGATTTTGGGTCCCTTGCACACTTTAAACTTGGAGATGGTAGGAACATCTACTTTTGGTCCGATTCTTGGTGCTCGGATTTATCTTTTAAGAACTATCCAAGACTATTTCATGTGGCCTCATTTCCTAATGGAAGTATTAATGACCACTAGGATTTTAATAGAGTTCTTGGAACTTAATTTTCAGCAGACAACTCAAAGAGGAAGAGACCTTAAAATTCCAGCAATTATTATCTCAAATAGAAAACAGAAGAGTTAATTACAATTCAGATTCCCGGATATGGTCTTTGGAGTCATCTGGAAGATTTTCGATTAAATCTGTCTAAATATTTGAATTCCTTCACCGGTTAGACAAAGAAATTTATCAAAACCTTTGGAAATCCAAAAGCACCAAAAGAATTAACATGCTGATTTGGATTCTATTTTTTGGATCCCTAAATCGTTCGGCTACTCTTCAACACAAATTTCGAGACAAATGCCTCTCTTTCTATGTGTCCATTGTCAAGCTAATAGAGAAGATCTACAACACCTACTGTTTGAATGCTCTTATACAAGGAAATGTTGGTGGAAGTTATTTTCATTCTTCAACTTATCTCATGCCTTCGGAAAGTCAACTAGAGAAAATATGTCTCAAGTTTTAGTTGGTCTTCTACTCCCCCTCTAAAGCTCAAATACTTTGGAATAACACAGTTAAAACTCTAACCTCATAGATCTGGTTTGAAAGAAATCAGAGAGTTTTCCACGACAAGGCTCTGGTTTGGACAGATCGTTTTGATTCTAACCGTCTACGATACACAAAAATGAAGAAACAAAGACAAGCAATCATTATGTTACCTGATTAAATATTAACTATCCTTTCAATGTTTTTTCTAGTTACATCTAGAGTTGGACAAAATTGAACCGAACCGAACCAACTGGTTCGGTCCAGTTTCTTTTTAATAAATAACACCTTCAGTTCACTGATGTATAGAACCGACCACTTCGATTCGGTTTTCAATTCAAGACCTAAAAGACCATAATTTCTTTTAATTTAAAAGCCCAAAAGTCCATCAGCCCATCTGCCTTTAGCCTATACCCAATATTTAAAAATACAAAATTGAAACAAATAAAACGCTAAAAACTAAAGAGATCCATCCACCATTTCTTCAACTTTAATGTCTACCATCGCCGTCAGTCGCCACCTCCACGCTCTCCTTTCCTTAGCTTTAGCTGCACTTCAGCCGCACACCCCTGAGTCCCTAACCCATCGCCAGTTGCCACTTCGACGGTCCACCACGATCTTCTCAGCTCCACCGCCTGTCACCACATCCAGCGGAACTTCAACAGCACACTCTACGATCTCCTCAGCTCCAGCTCCATTTATTTAACGCAACAAAGAAACTAAAATTGATTTGGTATTTAAAATGGATTTTGTATTTGGGTTCGGGAAGAAATTATTAAAAAAAAAAAAAAAAAAAAAAACTGGTTCTAAACTAACCGACTTGGACCGAATCAAGATGGTTCGGTTCAGAAACCTAAACCGATTACGGTCAGTTTTCAGCGGTTCAATGTTGTTGCAAACCGATCTGTTCGGTTTGGTCATTGGTTTTGCTGAAAATCGGACCGAATCAAACCGTGCATTAAGGATGTACACGGATTAGGTTGGGTTCAGGAAATTTTTGGATCAATCCAAAAATTTGGATTGGTCAAGTTAGCTATCCGAATGACCCAAATAGGGTCACCAACCCAACATTCGGGTTGGGTTGGATTGGACTGTCGGGTTATGTTTTTTTTTCTTTTTTCCTTTTTCCTTTTTTTTAGATACATTTAAAATCGTCATAACAAGAACATTAACAACCACCTTAAAAGGAAAACATGAATCAAAATATCTAATATATATTACAAATTCCAAACTTCAAACTTCAAACAAACATCGTAATAACCCCACTTTAAAAGAAAAGTATTAAAAACCCACAAATCCATTTCTTCAAGCTGTGGAGGAAGATCGCTTTGCCACGAGAAAAATGTCAAACGAATGTAAAAGATTTAAGAGATCAAACTTATAGATCAAAAGAAGTAGATGAACGGATCAAACTTACAGATTGAAAGAAGTCTAGAAACCCACAGCCTGAAGCTGAACAACAGTTGAATGATGACGAAAGTAGATGACCGAAGAATGGAACGACTGAACGCTAAAGCTGACAAATGAAATGATTGAACGCTGAAGCTAATGAACAAAATGGTTGAATGTTGAACGAAGGACTAAGTACTAACGTGAATCGAAAGAGGCAGATGGAATCGAGCCTGAAGCTGACGAATGACTGAATCAAAAGTGGGAGAGCTAAAGATGAGAGCAAATCGAAGGAGGGAGAGTATAGGAAGTACGTCGACTAACCTCCGAACACCACTTCCGACAATCGCCGTCAACCAACTCCGGCCGCCACCTTCCAACGACCACCGTCGGCCAACCACCACGAGCCAACTCTGATTTCCACCTCCAACAACCTCCAGTGACTGCCATTAGCCAACCTTAAAAAACATTAATAAAAAGACTCCTAGTATATAACAAACTAGACAAATTTATATAAAAACACTTTTAAGAAAGAATTGCAAGATTTTTTATTTTAAGGAGTTTTTATCAAAAATATTTAAATAAAAATGAATTTTCGTAAGATTTTTTTTCTAAGTTCACTACAGAAAAACGGGAACTCCCGACGCCGGGTGTCGATGGATCTCCCGACACCCGTCAGGCGACATCGAGAGAGGGGTCTGGAGTTTAAACCAGACCCCTTCTTCTTCCCCACTCCCCCAAAATTTTTTCTCTCTCCCTCTCAAAAAACCCTAACCCCCCTCCTCCGCCGCCCCCCTTCACACCTGCCACCCCATTTTCCTTCTTCCCTTCACGCCCCCGCCACTCCCCCCCTGTCGCCGCCCCTCTTCACGCCTGCACTGCCGCCTGCCCTTCCCCCTTCGCGCCGCCTTCCCCCTTCATTGCTTGCAAATTTGTTGTTGATTTTCAAGCTTTCATCAAGGTTCGTGCACATCCATTTCATTTATTTTCTCTTATTTTGTATCTTATTTTAAGCCATTGTTTTTAATTTCTAGCATGTTGGTAATGTTGATAATGTTTAATTTTTAGCATGTTACTAATGTTGGTAATTAATGTTGCTAATGTTTAATTTCTAGCATGTTGGTAATCTAATGTGAATTATGAATTATGGATTGTGGATGTTATTGTGGATTGAGTTTTTTTTCCTTTTAATTCTTAAGGTCATGGATTACTTAAATTACTGTAATATATGTTACAATTTCTGCAATTTGGTGGATTATTATGAATTGGTTGGAAATAAATCAATGGTTTTTTTATTTTGTTGGTGATCTCTATCTGAAGAATTCAGCTCAAACTTATGGAGATTCCGCTGAAATCTGAAGAGAACTACAAAGGTATTGTCTTGTTCAAACCCTCTTATGAAAACCTCATGACTAGTATGTTTAAAACTCAAATTAATGAGAATTCCTCGTTCCCTTTCGTGTGAATTCCCCAGCGGCACTAACTGTGTAGATAGAGACTCTTTCCTCTTGCGGGCATAAAAGACCAGTTTCGGAAATATCCCCATTCATAGGTCCGAGATCCATATTATCACTCCCCCAAAATTATGGTTTAAACCAGATCCCTTCTTCTTCCCCACTTTTTTAAAATATTGTACTTAACGCATTTAATATTTTAAAAAAGTTTAAAGAATTTACTAGACATAAAACTAAATTTTGTGTCTAATAGAAAATTGAACTTTAAATTTTGTGTCCAATAGGCTTGTAAATTTTAGAAGATGTTAAATAGATGAAAAGCCTATATTAGACACAAAATTGAAAGCTTGGAGACGTACTAAATAAAACATTTGAAAGTTGTTAAGACAATTTAAACAGTTTAGGGATCTATGTGTTTATTTTGCCTTAAGAAATGAAAATTATGGAACTCAATGCTTAATAATACTTTGTACTTTGTCCTCTAATCCAAGTTATTGTTTTGGATTACAAGTTGGTTAGAAAATATTTATTTTTAAGGATGAATAAAGAATGGATTAAACTAAAGAATAAGTTATCAATGGAATATAGAGGAGTATCATAGTTCTTAGATATGGCAAGGTTTCATGTAAATGATTCCGAACGAAAAAGATGTTCATGCAAGAATTGTATGAATTCAATTTGGGAAAAAATAGATATTGTGGAACGACATCTATTAACATATGGAATATCTCCCTCATATTGTGAATGGGTATATCATGAAAAGCCAGTAAACTTATATAGAAGTCATACAAGTCATTCAATACAGGATGTTGAAGTAGATAGTATAGAGAGTAATGTTGTCGAAGAAAATGAGATGTTGAATCTTATAAACGATTTACAAGTTCTAATTGAAAACGAAAATGCAAATGAATGAAGGATTGAGAATAATGAAATGTCCTTTAATGGTCAAGAAAGAGATACCACGAACTTATTCGAGGATTCAATGACCGAAGCACGTAATGAATTATACCCTGGGTGTTCGCAATTTTCGTCCTTAAACTTTTTAGTGAAGTTGATGCATATCAAAGTTCTAAACGGCTGGAGAAACAAATCGTTTGATATGTTGCTGGAATTGTTAAAAGCAGCGTTTCCAGTTGGCACCTCTATACCTACTTCCTTTTACGAAGCCAAGCGAAAATTGCATGATTTAGGCCTAGGTTATGAGTCTATTCGTGCGTGCAAATATGATTGTGTATTGTATTGGAAAAAGTTTGCAGATTTGCAACAATGCCCTATTTATGGTGAGTCTCGGTACAAAGTTAATGATGGCAAGGGTAAAAAAATACCACATAAGGTATTGTATCATTTTCCATTGATACCGAGATTAAAACGATTGTTCGCATCAAAAGAAGGCGCTTCTGACATGAGATGGCATAAAGATAAGCGAGTTGAAACGGATGATGTATTGCGACATCCAGCTGATGCAGAGGGGTGAAAACATTTTGATCGTGAATTCCCTCATTTCGCTTTAGATCCTCGAAATGTTCGTTTGGGATTAGCTTCAGATGGCTTCAATCCGTTTGGAAATATGAGCACTTCTTATAGTATGTGGCCTGTGGTGATAATTCCTTATAATTTGCTCCCTTGGAAATGCATGAAGGAAACAAACTTCTTCATGTCTTTGCTCATACCTGGTCCAAAATCTCCTGGAAAGGAAATTGATGTTTACTTGCAACTATTGATTGAAGAGTTGAAAGAGTTATGGACAATTGGTGTGCGAACTTATGATTCTGTTGCTGGTGGGTTTTTTCAATTATATGCTACATTATTATGGACGATTAATGACTTCCCTGCGTATGGTGACTTATTTGGGTGGAGTATAAAAGGTTATCCAACATGTCCAATATGCAAATAAGATAACTCGTCCTTCAGGATAAGAGGGAAAATATCATTTATGGGACATCGACGTTATCTTCCGGAGAATCATAGTTGGCGTCGAAGTAGACAACATGATGGAAAAGTTGAACGTAGACCTCCACCAGTCGTAATGAATGGGGAAAAGATGTTACAACAAATAAATACGTTAAACTTTTCTGTGCTTAGCAAACATCCATCGAAGCAAGATAAAAAAAGAAGACGAATTCTAAACTGGACTAAAAAAAGTATTTTTTTCCAACTTCCATATTGGTCCAGACTATTGTTACGACATAAATTGGATGTAATGCATATTGAAAAAAACATATGCGACAATTTGATGGGCACATTGTTAAATATTGAAGGAAAGACAAAGGATACAACGAACGTTCGATTAGACTTACAAGATTTGAAGATAAGAAAGGATCTACACTTGATACAGGTCGAGAACAGATTTATAAAACCACACGCAGCATACACATTAACAAATGGTGAACGGATTTCATTTTGTAAGTATTTGAAATCAGTGAAATTCCCTGATGGATTCGTATCTAACATATCACGATGTGTCAATGACAAAGATGGAAAAATATCGGGGTTGAAAACACACGACTGTCATGTGTTGCTTCACAGACTACTCCCTATTGGTATTCGAGCATACCTACCGAAGAACGTATCCACTGCTATTGTTGAGTTGTGTACATTCTTTCGCGACTTATGTGCAAAGACAATATGTGTAAGTGATTTGAACGGACTACAAGCAAACATCATAATCATACTTTGTAAATTGGAGAGAATATTCCCATCTGCCTTTTTCGATGTGTAGTTCATCTACCATATGAAACCAAAGTGGTGGGTCCAGTTAGTTACAGTTGGATGTATCCTATTGAAAGAAGTTTACGAACAATTTGTACGGAACAAAGCACATCCTGAGGGGTCTATAACGGAAGCATATGCAATGAATGAATCATGGAACTTCTGCTCGCGATATCTAAGTGGGATTGAAACGAGATTCAATAAAGATGAACGAAATGATGATAACATTCCCGATCATGAGATATTTGGTGAATTTGAATTATTTAGGCAGTGGGTACGACCATTAGGGGCATCAATTTTACGGACGCTATCAGCGGAGGGAAAACGTATTACACATTGGTACATTCTCAACAATTGTAAAGAAATAACAGACTATCACAAGTACGTTTCAAACTTTTTCCTTTTCTAAATTCTAGGGTATCTCCTTTGATATAACATTTAAATGATCAATTTTGTAGGCAACATTTGAGGTTAATTCGTCGTGAAGCTCAAAGTGCCTCTGACTTATATATAAAACATCAACGCAAATTTCCCGATTGGTTCAAATCTCAGGTATACATAATCATTTTGTAGGCAACAGTTGAGGGATGATTCATTTTCCGTATTCATTTTTAATGTATAAGTAATTATCAAGTTCTACAACAGCGCGAAAGAGAAGATATCTCTGATGATTTCTTTTCACTTGCAATAGGACCTTCGTTTGAGGTGCGCTCTTACAATGGATGCATTGTTAATGGGGTACGATTTCACACTGTTGAGCGTGATAATCGTCGAGCTACACAAAATAGTCGAGTCCTAGTGGCCGGGGAGATAAGTGAGAACACAAGTGTAGATAACAATTTCTATGGTGTTATAGACGAAGTATTAGATTTCTAATATGTGAACAGAAGACGCGTTTTCTTGTTGAAGTGTAGATGGTTTGACACAAATAACAACAAAAGTAATAGGACACATGTGGATTTAGGATACAAATCGATCAATACATCACACTTTTGGTATGTCGACGAGCCTTTCATCTTTGCTATCCAAGCACAACAAGTCTTTTACATTGATGACATCAAACATGGTAGCAATTGGAAAGTTGTTCAAGTAGTCCAAAATAAACGAATATGGGATGTACCGGAAGTGGATGATGTTGAAAACGCACAACTAGATTCCTACAGTTGTGGAAAGACCAATTACTATACATGGCGATCCTGACTTCATAAACATGATGATGAAGAACAATTATCTCCCAATAATAGTTCAAGTGCTGATGAATAATTTGAATTAGATTACGATGATGAGTAATGATGTATCTACTCAATTCTCTTTTTCTCTAACTTACACGTATTTATTGTTAACTTACACGTATTTAGGAGAGATTTTAAAATCATCAAAAATCACTTTTTTTCATTTTTAAAATCACTCAAAAACACACTTTTAATTACTCAAAATTAATTTAGTTTTAAATTTTATACTTTTAAATGCACTTTTCATATCATCAAAATTAGTTTTGAAGAATTAAACATGTCATAGTGATTTTGAAAATGACAAAAGTGATTTCAACCATTTTAAAATTACTTCCAAACATAAAAGTCCACTTAAATTGAGCAATCCAAAACAAAATAAATTAAAAATGATAAAATATAAAAAAAAATTAAAAAAAACCCGAAACATAATTAAATCTTCATTCTTCTCTTCTCTTTCACTATTTAAATCATGGTTCACACTCCCTTCATCCACAACTTCATTCTTCAATCTTCATATTCTACTTCTTTCCTACCATCTACTCTAATTGCTCAACAATCACTCGACATTACTAGATTTTTTTTCAAGTTTTCACTCTTTTCTTGAATCTATTTTAATCTAACTTAAAATAAGTATTAAAACAATTAATTAGACATTATATATATATATATATATAACGTATCTTCGACGTATCCGTATCTTAGTTTTTTAAAAATTAACGTATCGTCGTACCGTATCGTATCCGTAACATGTATCCGTATCTGTGTTTGTACTTCTTAGAGGACAAGGATTTGGGCTCAAGGGCAAAACGCTAAAGTCATTAAGCCAACAAAGCTCTATTGCGTGAACTTAAATTTCCAAGCTCTAACCCCCCTGATTCATTGATTTCCCAACAGCTTCCCAACTGACGAGATGAGGCCCATTCCCTTCCTCCACTCTTTTCCAGAGAATCTCTCATGAGCTTCTAAATGTTCTTACAAATCGAAACAGGCGCATAGAAAAGGGAAAAGTAAAACATGGGGATCCCGCTCCACACTGATCTGATAAGGGTCAATCTCCAAGCTTAGGAGAAAAAACTTCTCTTCCACGAAGCTAACTTCTTTCTTATCTTCTCTGTGGGACCATCTCAGAACGAGCTAGCTCAGATTAACTCCCAACGGGAAAACCAAAATGGGAAGAGGGAAAAGAACCAACCTCACAACCCACCAGATTCATCTATCTAATAAGGTTATCATGCTCATCGTTTATTCCCAAAATCTAACACTTGCTTATATTAATTTTAAACCTAACATTGCCTTAAAAAAACCCCATGAAGTAATTGAGAATAAAGAAGGAATCCTCCTTACCAGAGCAAAACATCGTGTCATCAGCAAATTGCAAATGCAAAAGAGTCACCTCCTTAAAACCCACCTTAAAAGGTTAAAAAATGCTTCTTTCCACTCCCCTATAAATGATAAAACTTAAAACATCCACAACCAAAGAAACAACAAGGGACATAAAGGATCCCCTAGTCTCAATCCTCTTAAGGCCTTTATCAAACCCTTTGAAGAGCCATTGATAAAAATCGAGTAATTCACATTCCTGATATATCCCCACATCCACATTCTCCATTTATATCCAAACCCTTTCTTATCCAACACCTATCCAAAAAATCTCAATCAACATGGTCGTAGGCTTTCTGGAAGTCAATTTTAAAAATTACACCCTCCTTTGTATTCGCCTTATAATCCTCAATGGCCTTATTCCCAATGAGGGCCTAATCGATAATTTGTCTCCCAACTATAAAAGCTCCTTGGGCCTTAGAAATAGTCGAAGGGAGAACTTTCCTCAAATGGTTGACGAGAACCTTAGCGAGGATTTTATATGCACTAGTAATAAGACTGGTCGGTTTGAAATCCTTAACCCTATCAGCACTCTCCTTCTTAGGAATAAGGCACACAAAGGTTTCCAAAAGGGAACGGTTCAATCAAAATGCCTCTTTCAAAGAATTCTTTAAAACATCCACAACCAAGAGAAACAACAAGGGGCATAAAGGATCCCCTAGTCTCAATCCTCTTGAGGCCTTTATCGAACCTTTCGGAGAGCCATTGATAAAATCGAGTAATTCACATTCCTAATATATCCCCACATCCACATTCTCCATTTATATCCAAACCTTTTTTTATCCAACACCCTATCCAAAAAATCCCAATCAACATGGTCGTAGGCTTTCTAGAAGTCAATTTTAAAAATTACACCCTCCTTTGTCTTCGCCATATAATCCTCAATGGCCTTATTCCCAGTGAAGGCTTGATCAATAATTTGTCTCTCAACTATAAAAGCTTCTTGGGCCTTAGAAATAGTCGAAGGGATAACTTTCCTCAAATGGTTAACGAGAACTTTAGCGAGGATTTTATATGCACTAGTAGTAAGACTGGTCGGTTTGAAATCCTTAACCCTATCAGCACTCTCCTTCTTAGGAATAAGGCACACAAAGGTTTCCAAAAGGGAACGGTTCAATCAAAATGCCTCTTTCAAAGAATTCTTTAAAACATCCACAACCAAGAGAAACAACAAAGGACATAAAGGATCCCCTAGTCTCAATCCTCTTGAGGCCTTTATCGAACCCTTCGGAGAGCCATTGATAAAAATTGAGTAATTCACATTCCTGATATATCCCCACATCCACATTCTCCATTTATATCCAAACCCTTTCTTATCCAACACCCTATCCAAAAAATCCCAATCAACATGGTTGTAGGCTTTATGGAAGTCGATTTTAAAAATTACACCCTCCTTTGTCTTCGCCATATAATCCTCGATGGCCTTATTCCAATTGAGGGCTTGATCAATAATTTGTCTCCCAACTAAAAAACTCATTGGGCCTTAGAAATATTCGAAGGGAGAACTTTCCTCAAATGGTTAACGAGAACCTTAGCGAGGATTTTATACGCACTAGTAATAAGACTAGTCAATTTGAAATCCTTAACCCTATCAACACTCTCCTTCTTAGGAATAAGGCACACAAAGGTTTTCAAAAGGGAACGGTTCAATCAAAATGCCTCTTTCAAAGAATTCTTTAAAACATTTTCCAAATTCCTCTTTATGCAAACGGCAGATTAAATTCTTGTGTTAAGGAGAACTTCATTTGCTTGATTCAAAAAAAGGAAAACGCTACCTTTATAAGGGATTTTAGACCGATTAGCTTAACTACAATAACATACAAGATTGTAGCGAAAGTGTTAACCGAGTGTGTAAAGAAAATTATGCCAAGCATAATTGCTCCTACACAAAGCGCTTTCATTGGGGGAAGACAAATTCTAGATCCAATCCTCATAGCCAATGAAGTGGTAGAAGAATATCGTTCTAAGAAGAAAAAAATGGTGGATTCTAGAACTTGATCTAGAAAAAGCCTTTGACCGAATTGATTGAGTCTTCCTTGAAAAAGTTATTGCTGGAAAAAACTTTGATCCTAGATGAATTTCATGGATAATGGGATGTGTTTCTAGTCCAAAATTCTCAATCTTTATTAATAGAAGACCACAAGGAAGAATTAAAGCTACAAGGGACATTAGGCAAGGGGATCCTCTCCCACCTTTTCTTTTTCTATTAGTTAGCGAGGTATTGAGTGCATTATTGGCCAGACTGCATGAAAAAGACATATTTGAAGGATTTATGGTAGGGAAAGATACAGTTCATGTCTCCATCCTTCAATTCACCGATGATACCTAGATCTTTTATAAATATGAGGATAAGATGATAGAAATTTTAAGAAAGACTATTGAATTCTTTGAGTGGTGCTTGGAGCAAAAGGTTAATTGGAAAAAATCTGCATTATGTGGTATTAACATTTATGACAGCAAGCTGTATGCCATGGCATCCAAGCTAAATTATAAGGCTAACCACCTTTCTTTTATGTATCTTGGTTTACATTTAGGTGGTTATCCAAAAGTTACATTTTGGCAACCGGTGATTAAAAAACTCAAGGAAAATTGGAGAAATGGAAGCGATACAACCTTTCTAAAGGAGGTCGTGCCACTCTATGTAAGTCCGTCCTTTCTCATCTCCCTACTTATTATATATCAATTTTCTTGATGTCGGAAAAGGTAGCCCTAATTGTAGAATGGCTATTAAGGAATTTCTTTTGGGAACGATACAAATGGGACAAACTAAATCACTTAGTCAAATGGGATTATGTCTCTAGATCTCAAGTGGATGGTGGCCTCAGTCTTAGTGGCCTAAAAACAAAAAATTTAGCCCGGTTAGCTAAATGGGAATGGAGATTTATGTTTGAACAAAATGCGCTATGGAACCAAGTTGTGAAAAGCATACACGGAAGAAGCTGGTTTGGGTGGAACACTGATGGAAAAGTTAATTGCAGTCTCTATAGTCCTTGGATTAGCATTTCAAGAACTTGGTTAAAAGTCGATGCTTTGGCTTCTTACAAATTAGGAAACGGAAGAAGAATAGCTTTTTGGCATGACCCTTGGACGGACATTATACCCCTAAAGGATCTCTTTCCAAGAATTTATAGAATATCCCTGAATCCTAATGGTGATGCTTTCGCATTTTGGGACTCCTCAATCACTTCTTGGTCCATTAATTTCAGAAGGCTGTTAAAAGAGGAAGAGTGTGATGATTTTCGAACCCTCATTTGCATTATTTCAGCAAAAACAATTACACAAATTGCTGATAAACGAAGTTGGGAACTAGAAACTAATAGAATTTTCACAGTAAAATCCCTTGTAGATCAAATCTCCAAAGCTTCCCCTATTGAGAAAAGTTTAGAAACTGCACTACGGAAAACTAAAAGTCCCAGGAGGATTAATATCACAATTTGGATAATACTCAACGGCCTTCTCAATTGTGCAGCTATAATGCAATTGAAGCTTCCCTCTCACAGCCTTTCTCCACAGGTTTGTCCCCTTTGCTTGGCAGATTCGAAAGACCTACTGCATTTGTTCTTCAATTGCAGCTATGTTGTAAACTGTTGCCATCTCTTATTTGAATGTTTCAATATTAGTTGGAGTTTTGGTAATATATTCAAGGATAATATGGAGAAGCTGCTTATTGGTCCCACATTTAAAGAAAAACCAAGGTTGATTTGGACAAATGCAGTGAAAGTTTTGCTAGCTGAATTGTGATTTGAAAGAAATCAACGTGTATCTTATGATAAAGCTTTACCTTGGATGATCTGCTTCGAGATTGCTCGGCTCAACACTTCTTCATGGTGCTACCTTGCCAAAGCCTTCGAAGACTTCTCCATCCAAGACATCGGTCTCAATTGGAAGGCTTTCATCTTCCCTCCACTATAGTATATTCTGTTAGAATTGTCTTTTAATGCAGGTTGTACTTTGTTGTAGTCATCTAGTTTTAGTTTATGGGTTCTGTACCGTTTCGTTCCTGATCATATATTGTTTGTAACGGATCCTATTTATTCTTGGAGCCTAGTTTTTGGATTGTCTCGATTGTATCGGAAATGATGAGAGTGGTAAAAAGGTGTCAACCTAGTTGAAATGTCTTAGTGCACTCGTTGATCCTTAGGCTTTAGTTTTGTCTTTTCATTGTATTATTACTCTCACTTTGTATTGTCTCATTTCATTATCTTAATGAAGAATCTCGTTTCCTTTTTCAAAAAAAAATTCCAAAGATTCAATTATCTTGGAAAATAAGCCATGGAGAAGTTTACACCCATTTATAAAGCTATTTAAGGATCTCATGGATCAAGTGATACTACCACCTGAAGCTTTCTCTACCAGAGACCGAACAACATTAAAATCCCCAGTCACACACCAGCTAGGGCCACACACACCATAAAGATCCCCCAATTCATCCCAAAAATCATTCCTCCCACAAATCCTCGGAGGTTTGTAGACCCCCGTGACCCAAAACTCCTTCCCCTCCAAATCGAGAAACGAGATCGTAAGGGAGAAAAAACCTCTAATCACTTCTCATGCTATACAAAAACTTGTCTTCCACAAAATCAAAATCCCCTCGAGGTCCCAACTAAATCAAGGCTTTCCCACCGAACCTTCCTACTTATCCAAATACTACAAATCCTCCTACAACAAAAAAAGTTTCTCTTGGTCTCCATCAAAACAACAATATTCGGGTTCTCCTGCACCAACAGCTCTTTAACTAACCTCTGACATTCCAAGAAATGATTTGCAAAATTGTAAGAAAACTTGCCCTGCTTCCCAAGAAGCTTTCTTCCTGTCATAATTTATCGAACAGTCAAGCTTTCTAAGCTCCCTAGAAAGTTTATTACTTCCTTCTCCCCCTAGTCGTTTTTCCTTGCCCACTACACAAAACAAGATATTTTGATTTTGAATAAGGCAATAATAGAACTTGTGATTTTAAATACCGTTTCTCTCCGTTCTTGATTACCAAGTATCAACCACCAACTTGTGACCACATTCGGTATACAACCTCAAATAAATCGAGTGCTTTACACAAATCCTATTGTAATATTCCTTCTCTCCTCATTTTTTAGATCGGGGCATTTTGTTTGATTCCTCCTTCGTAGGCTCAGGGTCCCCATAGGTCACCGTAAGGCTTTTAGGTTGTGCTTTTTTTCCTTGGTTTACATATATTATAAAATTAGAAAAATAATAATGATAATATCAATATCCCTGAAAGTGTTGCACGCAGAAGTACCCTATCAATAGGTTTCAAGTGAGTAAATGGCTCACGTTTGTCATGCCCGATTTTCTTTCCCATCATTAATATGAATGCAAGTAAAGGGGCGTGGCATTCCCTGTAATAGTGTATTTCATATCACCTTGTTAGAAGGTATTAAAAATTCCTAAGGATAAAACATAAAGTAATACTAACCTTATGTCTAAGACATCTTATAAACTCATCAAAGTTGGCACGCCAAAGAATAACACCATCTGCATCTCCAGGATCTTGTACCATCTCCAGATCATCGTGCTTGCATTACAGAAAAATTATGAGCAAGTACTAAACATGTTTCAACCTGGTAATTTGATACAACATTCTCATACCTTCTCATATATACCTTCTGTCCAGAAATTTGTGAATATTGTTCACTCTTTTCAGCCCCTCTGGTATCACCCATTGAAAATCTTAGTACTTCCATTGGACATGCTGATTCTACAAGACGTTGTTCTAAGGTCTCTGGCACCTTAGATATCTGTAATGAATCCATTTAATGATTCAAAGGTAATAGTCAACCGACACCATATTGCACGAAAAGTTTCAGGCATGAAGTTACCTTGGCAGCCTTAGCACCTCTTTTTTTAGGAGGAGGCTATTCTTCAACTTTGGGTGAAAGAGTTGGTTCAGGGGCTGGACAGCGTTCATCAAAATGGGCATTCAAAAGTTTAAATAGATTGTCATGTACAACATCGAGAATTGGATGATTTCCTAAAAATGCACAAACAATACCTCAGAGACCAAACATTTGTAATAGTAGATGTATTATAAGAAAATACATGTTCCAAACACTTTTAGTGCAGGAGCCGCCTTCTAAATTATGTTTATTTCTTCATTAATGTGCTTGTTGAGATTATTCATAAAATTATGTTCAGCAAAACGTATCACAGTTTTAGCCTTTAGGAAATGAACACCAATTTGATACACCTCATACAGCACAACATATCTGTTATATTTATTCAAGGAAGAAAGGCAACAACATCAATCTCGAAGGAAGCTGAATGAGGATAAGGGAGTTATGCCAGAGAGTTGGTTTCTCTAAAGTTGGGTCTGGACAGTTATTAGGAATTATGTTGTGTATGGTATATGGATTCGTATTTAAGTAAATTAATTACGTAAGGGAAAAACTTGTCTTTGTTTTGTGAAGGGAGAGTCCAAACCTCTTGAATGTTTGGGTTGTATGAAACTTTCCTTGAATGTTTATGAATAATCTCTGGCATTTCTATCCAGTTGTGTATCACAATCTTACTCTTCTAAACAAGATGAAGATGAAAGAAAAACAAGTTTTTCTTTTCTTTTGAAACAGATAGAAATTTAATCGATAAATGAAACCCCAACGAAGTCAAGGGGTGACAAAAGTGGCCAATTAGCTAGAATCAGAGAAATATAGTAGTTAGAGAAAAGCTTTGACATCCTTCGCCCTCCTTAGTAATTCCACTTGTTCAAAGAAATGAGCTTCTTGCTTGAATAATAAAATTTGATATTGGGACTAATATGATCTCTGGGATATGTCCATCTAAAAATCTCCCCATAATGAATCATAACGTTCCATTTAAAATTTGAAATCAATACATGATTTTTAGACACTGAGAGAAAGTAGCATATTAAATAATACTGCAGATAGAAGAAAATAATAATATGCAAATAAAAATACCAGGTAACAAACTTGCCTGCATGTTTACTTGACTGGGCTCTTTCAACCATTTGTTCCATGGAAAGCCTGCCATTCTGCAGCAGACCCTCGAGAAGTTTTCTACACTACAAAATCAGAAACATAAGCCGAGAAAATAAATTAATTTGAAGCTGAAAATTCTCGATAAGACATATGAGTAAATGAACTAACATCTGTATAGGCAATTACAAAAACGATGATAAGAAGCTCAATCTGTACACAAATGATGTGCTTTCCGATAATATAACTACCATTTCGAAACCCCATTTATCCAATAATGTGTCAAGGTGATTCCATATAATATCTTCCTATCAAAGCTAATAAATTTAGGAAACGAATGGGCTTAGACTGAGTCACAACATAAATAAATTCTTTCAAAACACTATATAATCCCAGTCATGTGGGACTCAGTTCTAAAGTCCAGATTCAATTTGAGATAAAAGGGTTGGTGCTCTTTTAGCCCGTGAGTGTTTTTTCTCAATAATTAACGAAGCTTTAATTTAATTAGCTTTAGCAAAAAATACAAAGACACAGAACTCTCTACCTTATGCCACTGCAGTGAAGGCTTGGACATAATTATGTTGGATGAGAATAAGAAGGGAGTTGTTGACCAGTGATGAGGTAAGTTCTGTGAATCGTATAAGAAGTCTGCGTCAGAGGTCCCTTTCGGAGCAGGGTTTCGCACACTTTCTGTCAATGCACAAACAATACAAATGAACAACGATAATACGAAGGAGAAGGAGAAGAAGAAGAAGAAGAAGACGAGGCTGATAATTTCTGAAGCAAAGATTGAGCATTAGTCTCTGGAAAGCATACAGTGACGAGATTTCCGAAGTGTGCAGTGATAATGTGGACGGCATATTTGATGCCGTACTGAGTCAGCACCATGATTCCCTTCTTTAAGATTGCTGTCGTTGGTACTCGCCGTCGTAGTCGCCGTCGGAAAAGAATGAAGTGAAAATAAGGGGTTTTTCTTTTTTTCTTTTTTTCTTTTTTTCTCTCCTTGACAAAAGATTAGGGTTTTTCTCGAGGAAAATTTTTGTTTTTAACAATATATGAGGTGGAGAATCGAATTTTCAGACTTCAAACTTAATAATGTGCTCATCTGGAACAAAAGTGATTGTTCATTGTCTCAAATTCCAATTATGTTACCAAACAATATTTGGATGGCAAAAAAAAAGGTAGACATTAACTCAACCACGAGGTTGATAGTATAAACAGTATGCCAGAGCTATGCTCTTGTTGGCATAATGAATCTTTTTGAACTCATTCTTCTAAGTTCTTTTATTAAACTCATAATGATTTAGCATATATAAGGGAAAATTGTTAGAATTAGCATCAAAAACTTTTCATCATTCACAACTAGTATCATTTGAGAAAATTCGTTGAAATAGTTTTTCTCGATTCATCTCGGTCGAGATCGACCACTGAAATTTAAATAAAAAAAACAAACATTTTTGGACCTTTTTAGTGAAATATTGAGCAAGATTAATACGATTCTTTATATTTGGCCTTTCTTGGTGAAATGTTGCACACAATCTTTTTATATCCATAAGTGTCCGAGCCAGCTTATGCGCACCTCAACTAATCTCATGGGACAACCAACCCGATATTACAACATTTTTCGGTGAAATATCACGCACAATTAACACCAAGATTCAATATATTTCCCAAATCTTGCCTAATTTTTCACAAAATCTTATCTTTCCCAAAATTTAAACATCACCAAGCAATCGCTTAAGATCCATGTAGAAAATCCATTGAAAATTAAGATAATCGAAGTGATAAGGGAACTAAGTACGACTCAAATAGCTTTGATGAGTTCTTTAACTCACATAGAATAATACACGAAAAGACTGCACCTTACTCTCCTAAAATGAACGAAAAAACCGAAAGGAAAAATATAACTTTAGCTGAGTTAGTAGTTGATGCTTTACTTAGTTTAGGAGTTGCGTCTTATTGGTGGAGCGAAATCATCCTTACCGTGTGTTATGTCCCAAATAGAATCCCAAAGTTTAAAAACACAATTCCATCTTACAAAATCCTCAAGAATAAAAAACCAAACCTGTCATATTTTAGAACATGGGGTTATATAGCCTGTGTAAGGATTCTATACCCCAAAAGAAGAAAGCTAGTTAGTAGAGTCTATGAGTGCGTTTTTATAGGTTATGCCATAAATAGTAAAGTTTATAGGTTCTATGATCTAGTAAACTGAGTGATCATTAAGTCAAATGACAGTGACTTCTTTGAGGATAGATTTCTTTTTAAATCAAGAAATAGTGGAGCTCGGTATCCTATAGTCTAACCCTAGTTAGAAATCCTACCTCTACAGAGGAAACCGACCCAAAACCTAGAGGAAGCAAAAGAGCTAAAATCGCCAAGAATTTTGGGGATGACTTCCAGATCTATAATGTAGAAGAAGATCCTAAAGATCTAAAAGCTGCCTTATCCTCAGTAGATGCCAACTTATGCCAAAAAGCCATAAATGATGAGATGGACTCTCTTGAGTCAAATAGAACTTGGCACTTAGTAGATCTAACCCCAGGTTGCA
The DNA here is from genome assembly GCF_027475165.1 of Benincasa hispida. NCBI lineage: Eukaryota > Viridiplantae > Streptophyta > Magnoliopsida > Cucurbitales > Cucurbitaceae > Benincasa > Benincasa hispida. The sequence continues at coordinate 29,900,164 of NC_143478.1, forward strand.
AGACAATAGGGTGCAAATGGATCTTAAGGAAGAAACTTAGACCTTATGGAATAGTTGACAAGTTTAAAGCCAGGTTAGTGGCAAAGGACTTTAATTAAAAGAGAAAACATAGACTTCTTTGACATATTCTCCCCTGTCACTAGAATTACCTCAATCCGTGTCTTGTTCTCTCTCACTGCCCTTTATAACCTCTTTAATTAACTTAGATCTGTAAAGACCGCTTTCCTAAACGGTCAACTTGAATAAGAGATTTACATAGAACAACTTCAGAGTTTTGTAGTCCATAGTCAAGAAAATAAGGTTTGTAAACTAGACAAATCTCTCTATGGTCTGAAACAAGCTCCTAAGCAATGACATGAAAAGTTTGATAACCCAATCCTATCTAAAGGGTTAATGAAAGTGACAAATGCATTTATATAAGGCTGAAAATTATCTTTGCACTATCTTGTGTCTGTATGTAGACGATTTGTTAATCTTTGGGCCAAACTTGCATGTCATAAATGATGTGAAATTTACATTTAGTGCAAACTTCGACATGAAAGACTTAGGAGAAGCAAGTGTAATCTCAAGCATAAAAATGGTTAGGTCTGAAAAGGGAATTTCTTTGGATCAAACTCATTATGTAGAAAAGGTTCTAAAGAAATATAATGTTGGGGTTAATGCCCTAAATCTCATAGGGTCCTATAGTTTGTAAATGTTTTGAACAAACTCATTGTTTATTTAATAAAATATATGATATTTTATTCATATTTTAATTGCATTAACCACAAACCAATAAACTAACATCCAATGTTATCTTGTAGCTTAACATGTATGTAGAGACATAATAATGGATCATGTGTAAGTGATAACCTAAATGGTCTATAGTAGATGGATAAGGCTGGGTACCTTATCCTGACACTATGAGTGTGGCTCGCTTTGTAGGTGTTACAATTGTTGTAAAGTGCTACAAATGATCTGATCCTGATCATTCATGTATAGACATGTGAGCGGGGATATTCTATACAAAGGAGTTTGTATAAGACCGGACCACGAAATGTTTAGTCTCATTATATAATGTTGTTCATAATAAAGACTTACATTTCACCACGATGACCATAAGTAACATGACCTGAATCCTAAGTGAGTTGTGAATTTCTGCCTATGAGTTGTGAATTTCTGGGAACACAGCTACATAAGAAGGAATTCACTCCTTCTCCGAGGTCGGGTAAGTAAATAAATTGTTCCCTTAAGAGCTGATTCTGGGGCTTAAACAATGTGGCACCACACCCTCTCCTGGCTCGAGAGGGGTTTAGTCATAGTTGGACTATGATCTATTGTTCATTAGAGGGATCGGTAGTACTTAAGGAGTTAGATGTAACTATAGAGGAAAACCGGTAATTTTGGCCCACCTGTACTTACGAGCAATTTGTGAAGGGTCATCGTACTGATGATGGGTAGCAATTTGTGAAGGGTTATCGTACTGATGATGGGTTATATCTAATACGCACATAAATATATCTGTAGTGCGAAAAGTGTAGTTGTTGGTCTTTAGTGGAGTGACCGACAATTAACGGACGATAAATAATTTAATTAAAGAGTTTGATTAATCATTCATATACAATTGGAGCTTCAAACGACAGGTGCATGAGGTCCCCTTGGTAGCTCAATAAGTTTTAATGAGAATCATTTTTTGAATTAATTTGAATTGTTCAAATTAATTGAGGGATTTAATTATATATGATATAATTAAGTTATTTTAATTATATATGATATAATTATTATAATGTATTTGATATATTATAGTATTTGAAAGAGAAAATAAATATTTTAATGAGCTTCAAATATTAATTATATGAATTGGATTCATAATTATTAAATTTAATATAAATGCGATTTATATTAAATGTCATATGAGAGAGAAAAGAAACTATAGGTTATATTGTATATGATACAATATTTAAACTATAGCTTATAAGTTATATACTATATAACATGTAGCTTAATATATATATTATGATAAGTTAGTTATCATGTTTATATATATTAAATATGTATTTTATATAAATTAAATTTATTATTTATATATTAAATTTAATTTATTTGAATTAAGGAAGGAGTTACAACTCTCTCCCCTCTTTTCTCACGTGGGTGGTTGAAGTTTTATGGGCATTTGATAGGAGAGAGTCTCCTTCATCATTGGGCAAGAAAAAGGAATTAAAAAAAAAAAGATACGTTATTGAACAGAGAAAATAATTCTCTCTGTAAGTTTCTGAAAAATTCCTTTCCCTCCTCTCTTCTCTCAAATCATTCCTTCACTAATCAGAAATAGTAGTGGGTTCTCTACCTAAGAATACTAAGATCGCCATTGTGGTAGTACCCGTTGTTAGTTCGAGGGAATCTTGAAGTTTTGTCTTAAAAGGTAAGGGTTTGAAACCCTAAGTTTTTGTTTATAAGTATGTTGTAGTTTATGTAAATGCATAATTTTTGTTTTATTTTCTGTAAAAAAAAAATTATTCTATAAAAAATGGAGATTAGGACGATCCCCCTTCCGCTCAAGGTTCTCTTCATTGAGATCCTTCATATAATTACTTTGAATGTAAACCAACATGTACTCCTTATGACCTTAGTGTTAAGTTGTTCAAGAACACTGGTGACAGTGTTAATCAATCTGAGTATACGAGCATCATGGGTAGTCTTAGATACGTTGTTGACTGCACTATGCCTGACATAGCTTATGCTATAGGATTACTTTGTAGGTTTACAAGCAGACATAGTAAAGAGCATTGGAATGCTATAGAAAGGGTTATGAGGTACTTGAAGAAAACCCAAAACCTAGGATTACATTATCAAAAGTTTCTGCTATCCTGGAAGGGTTTAGTGTGAAGGATCTCATATCGATAGTTCCATGAGCGGGTTCAGATCGCTCCGATTTCACAATGACCGAAACACAAAAGATATACATTCAATACTAACGGTTATGCATATAAACCTAATTATCGTCATGCTCAAAACACAATGAATAAAAGGAAAGGGTTCATACCAGTTGAAGACTCTATTCGCACATTTGAACCCTAAGCATTGGAAAACCTCCAACAGATCTACCAGCACCCGACGAGTATGTCGACTGCAACAGCACGATCAAAACGTACACGAACACTATAGCGTGGACGACACAACCACAAGTGAAATCAAGGTATCCTCGGAGTCAAAAATCCAAAGAGTGGGCTTTGGTGAGTTTGGTAGAGGAAGGAGGATAACGCGTCGTGTAAATGATAAGCAAGTGGGAGATGAAATTGTGCTATCGATAGCGGAAATGCTTATCGTATAGAGGAGCTACACGATCGTGTATGAAAGGCTGAACGATCGTTTAGGAAAAACGTATACGATCGTTTAGAGAAAACGTGAGGCAGATGATCATTTAGACGGATGAGCTTCTATCGTATAGGCTATCGCGATCGTTTTCACGAATTCTTTTGGGCGTGGACGAAATTCTGAATGCACGATTGTGAAAAATGAAAACGATTATCATTTTTAATCCGTTGGTTATCATAACCATCACAGCCCACTTCCCACGTCCGAACGTGGATAAATCATTAATTATCATATAATTAATCAATTAATTAAATTAATAAATATAATCATATTATATTTATATCCTATAGTTTGATATCACATATCTATTATAGTATTTTCTCTTCTACTTGATATAAATCATATTTATATCTAATTTCTTCCAAATTAATGTATCTCATACATTTAGCCAATTATATCATATATAATTAACCAGTCCAATTATATCATATATAATTGAACTTCCTCTTGTCAATTTGAACATTTCAAATTAACCCAAACACCGGTTCTTGACTTTATCCAAGCTACCCAAGTGACCTAATGGACCTGTGGCTCGAAGCTCCAACGCTACGTGAATAGCTGACTAAACTCTTTAGCCACGAGATCCACCATCCATTAACTCTCAGCAATTCCACTAAAGACCAATAACTGAACTCTTCTTACCACAGATATATTTATGTGTCCATCGGATATAACCAATCATGAGTACGATAACTATTCACAAATACTCGTAAGTACAGGTGGGCCAATTTATACCTCTGTAGTTACATCTCACTCCTTAAGTACCACTGATTCTGTAATGACCCGACCCCCTAGGACTTAGGTAAGGCCGTTACTAAAATAAATGTATGCATAGGATTTGAAAATGACGCTCATTTATTTGAAATAAATGTTAATTAGATAAGAGAAGTTCAAAAGCCATTTATTAAATGCAATTGTTAAACAATAATAGGGTACCCATGATTCGTAAAGGCTATTAAAAGTATATAAAAGACATAATCATTAAAAATAAGTTTAAGACGGTAAAACTAAATTTCAAGGGAAAAAAATATAAGGACTCTAAATTTCATAATGCGGAAGCGTAAAAACTAATCCCAGTGGCTCGATCACGAATTTCGCTGCGCCATCGCCGGTGCATCTCTACCCTTACCTGAAACATCAACATAAGAAAGAATGAGTATGAAATACTCAGTAAGTAGCCCCACCATTGGGGTCAGGCTAGGCATCTATGTCTTCTAGATACCCGCATATGACACATAAATACATGAAACAGGCAAAAAACTGAGTCCTATCCTATTGTAGTTAAGTATGCCCACAAAACTGGTGAATCCCGGAGGAAACACAAAACTGGTGAATCCCGAAGGAAACACAAACTGGTGAATCCCAAAGGAAACACAAAACTGGTGAATCCCGAAGGAAACACAAACTGGTGAATCCCGAAGGAAACACAAAACTGGTGAATCCCGAAGGAAACACAAATTGGTGAATCCCGAAGGAAACACAAAACTGGTGAGCATCTAATTAATCAATGAGGATATTCACACAGTCTCAACGTGCTAAGATTCAACATTGTACATTTCTAAAACATACATAAAAATCCTTGATACTATGGCTTCATTACATACATATATTTCTTAATAACATATTATACATCATCCATGTATAACTTACATCATAAATCCACAACATGCAAGTATGCCTCAACACCAGTAGATCAGACATCGACATATGAAAACACATACTATCACATACTAACGATCAAGTACTTAGGTGTGTATGTAAATAAATCAGAATTCGTGCCAGAACATACTTTGATTCAGGTCATACTATCAATCAACATGCTAACATTTACTATAACATACACTTATCATGCTAGCATACAACTAAAGCCTGGCCCGTGGGCAGTTCTAGTGGTAAGATTACTTACCTTAAATTTGGTCCCAAATTAACCCGAGTAATTAACCTTCTTACAACTCTTAGAAGACTTTGAATCCACCCTATAACATACATTACAAATATTAATTTAGCACCCCTAGTCCAAAAATAATAAATCCAAAGTTTTAAACTCGTCTTTGGGGTCTAAATCTAATTAACCAAATTAAATCAAATGACCACAAATTTCACTTACCGAAGTCGCAGCTTGGTTCGAGGCCAGTTCCAAAGTTCTATTTATTTGTCCAAACTGAACCTAAATTAAAACCAAAGTGTAATAACTAAATTTTTAACGATTACCCTTAATAAAAAAGGGAACCAAACCAACTACTCACCCAAAACTTACCAAAATTAACGGAACCCATAATCTTGTCGGTAGCACCCAAAAGACTTTAAAATGCCTCCAAACTTTGTATCTAAAATCCAAAATCACAATTAATCCAGTAATTAGGCCCATAATTGGTTGGTTATTCAAAACCTGAACCACAAATCCTCAAATTTCTAACAAAACTCACCCAAACTAGTAGATCCAGCAAGTGGCGATGACATCCTGCTTGACGGTGGTATCGGAGTGGAGTCGCACAACCTAGGCAGCAGCGACTCGTAACTAGATGCGGCAAGCTACAGATTCTTGGGTCAGAGAGAAAGGCGGGCGTGTGAAGCTCTCCGTCGAGTGGTGCATCGTTGGCGGGAGTCGAATCCAGCCGACTGAGAAAGCGGCGGTGCCAGATCGCGAACGGCGAGGTGGCGCTTCAGATCTGGATTTTCCGGCGGGGTCGACACGAAGGTAGAGGGCAAGCGGCTGGGTCTGGGACTAAGACAGCTAGGACGTGCATCTCATATCTATGACTCTATGTCGACTTCAGCGGCTGGGAGGAAGCGCCGACGCAACGAGCAGTGCGAAAGAGGGCGAGCGGCGTGAGAGGCAAGCGGTGCGGAGGCTGGGTCGGCGGTGTGGCTGGGAGAGTTTCGAATCAGATCTGGCGGTTGACGAGGTTGGGTGACTGAGGCGGAGCGATGGAGGTCGGGGAGGGGGGTCTCGATGGCTGCTAGAAGAAAGGGGGAAAGAAAGAAAAAAGAGATAAAAAAAAAGAAAGAAAATGGAAGGATTAAATAAAATAAAAATAAAATATTTTATTTTATTTTATTCTTCTCCTAATCCCCATTATTTTCTTAAATTCCCTCATTTTCCAATTTGGAATTAATTCCTGCCATCAATTTCCAACATAAATTTCCAACATAAATTTCCAACTTCAATAATCAAATTCCAGTAATTACTCTTAAATGTCCAAAATTCCAAAAATTTCCCCAATTAATATAAATTAATGAAATTACACTACAACAAAATTTTGAGGTGTTACATTCTTCCCCACTTACAGAACTTTTGTCCGCGAAAGTTACTGTTGGAACAACTCCGGGTACTGGATTCTCATCTCATCTTCTCGCTCCCAGGTGGCTTCCTTGAACTGACGATTCTGCCATAACACTTTTACAAAAGTTATCTCCCTATGGTGCAATGTCTTTACCTTTGTGGCGAGAATTTCTACAGGTTTCTCCTCGTAGCTCAATTTGTCATTCAACTGAAAAGGCTCAAAATTCACTATATAGAACGGATTTGTCACATACTTTTTCAGCATCGAAGCATGGAAGACATTATGGAATGAAGACAATGCTGGAGGTAATGCCAATCGGTAAGCTACGGGGCCAATTTGCTCTAAGACCTCGAAAGGTCTAACGAACCTCAGACTTAGCTTCCCTTTCCTGCCAAACCTCAGAATACCTTTCATAGGTGCCACCTTTAAGAATACTTTATCATCAGTCACAAATCCCAGGTCCTTACGTCTCAAATCAACATAACTCTTCTGTCCGCTTTGAGTTGTTTGCATACAAACCCTGATCTTCTGCATTGCCCTCTTCGTGGTTTGTACTAGCTCATGTCCTAGCAACTTCCTCTCACCAACCTCATCCCAGCATACTGAAGACCTGCACTTCCATATAGGGCCTCAATGGTGAAGTGCCAGTGGCAGTCTGATAGCTATTATTATATGCAAATTCCATTAAATGTAAGTGAGGGTCCCAACTCCCTGAAAAATCTAGTGCCCAAGCGCACAACATATCTCTCAATATCTGGTCCAGACATTCTATTTGACCATCAGTCTATGGGTGAAAATTGTACCAAAATCCAATCGAGTACCCAATGCTAAATGGAGACTCATAAAAAAAAAACTAGATGCAAAACGAGGGTCATCGTTTGACATAGCTAAAACTAGTACCAAAAGTGGTGTAACAACCCTTTCTATAAATAAATGTTGAAAATCAGCAACACTTCTACACGTTCGAGCTGAGAACTGTGAAAATGGTCATGAAGTTAAGAAAGTCTTATATACCAAAAACATATATCTGAGCCTACCATGTCACAAGGAAAACTTCATACGAGCAGTGAAGAAACTGGTCATGCTATATAATGCGTCATCTGAAGATATGTACCAGTACAAATCTAGTCAACTAAAAACTGCTTCTACTCTAGAAGCGCCGACTGTGATGTCTTTCTTAGGATCTACATGTCTGAGAATAACTATGTCTAATTAAGTCTCACATTCAGCAGAAATTCATCATGAGGCTCTATACTGCCATGGGCTATAAAACTTGCTTTAGCCAATCCTCATATTATTCCTCAGTCTTAAAACAATTATATATCATTGCGTAGACCCTGTTGCGGATGAATCTAAAATTCCCTCTAAAAATGAGGTTTTGAAGTCCCTGGATGCTAAAGCATTAGTCAATTGATAAAACAAAATTCTATAACCTCGTAATAGCCGAAATTGTCCCCTGAAGTTCGTTTTTTTTTTTACGATAAAACCTTCTTGACTCATAAGTCGTAGCTTGAATTACTCGTACTCCCCAGAGCTAGTTAACTCATTGTCAATGCAAGGGAAAACATATTATATGGTACTGCTCCAAACCCACTTATAGCAACTTCTTGCTATCAACTCAACTTTATTACCAGTCTATCCCTTATGTCAACGGTGATATTGGAAGATCCAACTTACTTCCTTTTTCTGCATATACCACTTTTGCCTATCTTGAGCTGGATTAATTTCCTTTTTCAATCAAATTAATGGTCTTGCTAGTTCATGTTTCCAACTTGCACACAAATTCAAAATCCCTTAAATCCTACTAATACCCTCAATGATTTATCTCTTAACTAATGAAGCCTCAATATACCATATCAATAGTTCTCGATCATGTTTATCCTTTCTCAACCTTCTATTTCGACAACAGATTCTTGTGTTAAAACAAAGTTCCATACCAAATCATCTATGTAAGCTATCTTTCCATCTAATACATATTGTCCTAAAGTCCCACATGATCATTAGATATTTTTCTTTTACACCAAAACAAATACCTTGTAACCCCTCTTATCAAGCCTTCAAACCATACTTAACTAGGAGTTTCGAACACATTAAATTTCTTTCTCTTTCCAAAAGAGTAAACTTTCTTGGATACTTTTCTCTCATTCACCCTTATCTCTGATAAAACTACTAAATTCAAGACACCTTTTTTTTTTTTTTTTCACTTTCCATGTGGAACATAATCTCTTTATTAAATTATATTTTACTTAACTCCTCCATAAATCTTATCTCTCTCATTAAGAATTCTACAAGATGGAAATCTTGTAGAATTCTCTTTGCAAATTTGCATACTTTTAAACTCCAAAAGACTTTTGTTTCTTCAAATTTGCCTAAATTAGATCTCCTCATCACAATAAGACTCCGGTTTTTGTCTAGGTATACTAGAATAATCCTTCAACCTAAACAAATAATACCTTACTTTATCCCCTTTAAGTCCAAAGTCATGTCCAACTATTTTAGCTTCCTTTAATGACATCAACTTAGCTAAATATTCCAAAATAATTCTTCATATCATCACATATACTTTATCTACTCCATCAAGTTGTAGTATTATCCAAGTGATTATGACTTATGAATCCTTTCTAAATTTCTTCTCAAAATGTTGGGTTTTTAATATCTTAAAACCTTTAATAAATCCATCGTCTCTTCTTCTTATTCTTCATATCCATAAAACAATTTTTAACCTTATTTTCGAGAAGGTGCCATGTGAAGGAATTTATTTATACTGTCTCTAATTGCACCACAAAACATAACACTAGTCCTTAATGAATTCTTGTCAAGACAATTTTATTCCTAGGCTTAAACATATACATACCTTTATTTCTAAACTGTCATAACTCTATATAGTTTCATCAAACTTTAAGATCTCTGAACTGAGGTATATGTATTTATTCGTTTCTAACATAATTTCCATGAGATAAACTAGTGCCAAGTGACCTTATAATTTATTTTATTTTATTTTTCTCCTTTTGTAGGTCATACCTGATAATCCTCTTATAATAACTTCTAACGAGTCACTGACCTAGCATTAGAACCTGGTGCATTTTAAGCTAAACAAATATTTTAATGCACAACTATCATAAAACTTGTAATTGATAGGACATACTTGTCGATGACGAGGAATCCGTTCATGGGCCACAGGGACAATCTAGACTTACATAGTAAGTCGGTCTACATAACCCAAAACATGGGCTCTGATACGACCTGTAACGACCCGACCCCTTAGGACTTAGGTAAGGTCGTTACTAAAATAAATGCGTGCATAGGATTTGAAAATGACGCTTAATTTTTTTTGAAATAAATGCTGATTAGATAAGAGAAGTTCAAAAGTCATTTATTAAATGTAATTTTTAAACCAATAATAGGGTACCCATGATTCGTAGGCTATTAAAAGTATATAAAAGACATAATCCTTAAAAATAAAGAAAAGGCCCCTTCCTATATCGTATCGAGAGATAGGCTCAGGCGCCTTTACTAATATTCTAAAAGAGGGCCATGCTTTGATTCGAAAGCCCTAGCCTGAATCCCCAGTAGGTGTCGCACTCCAACTTGCTTAATATAACAAAAAGGAATCCAGTGAGCAATCTTAATAGCAGTAGTGAATAATGCCATGTCCTAATATTCTCACTCCTGAAAGCAAGTCAAGCCCGCACTTCGCCATAAGGCCAACACTCTCTCCCAAATGCTATTTGCACCAGAAGACGAGATGAAAGGAGCGGGCATCATAGACTTTCCTTTTTCTCGGTAGCTAGATCAAGAGTCAGATCAGAGTGCAACCCGATAGCTGCAGAAGTAGGGATAATGGCACCAGAAACTATATCGGGAGTTACTCCACGTATTGCTTGACGTAAAACATCTCGTGGATTTGTTTGTCTTTTGTTGAATCTTTTTAATGGTGATAAGCCAATGATTTTTTTTCGTGTTTCAGAATACGGCCAAGTGTAGTGTGGTGTAGTAGTAGGCACTTCTAGGCCCCTTCCCGGCGAGTACATTCACCTACTCCTCCAAATACGGATACACCTCCATGAGCTTTGGCAATGTTGTTGATCAATTCCATAATGAGTAAAGACAGTAAATCTAAATATTAAAAGAAAAAAATATAAGGACTCTAAATTTCATGATGTGGAAGAGTAAAAACTAGTCCCAGTGGCTCGATCACGAATTCCGTTGCACCATCGCCGGTGCATCTTTACCCTTACCTGAAACATCAACATAAGAAAGAATGAGTATGAAATACTCAGTAAATAGCCCCACCACTGGGGTCAGGCTAGGCATCTATGTCCTCTAGATACCCGCATATGGTACATAAATACATGAAACAGACAAGAGACTGAGTCCTATACTATTGTAGTTAAGTATGCCCACAAAACTGGTGAATCCCGAAGGAAACACAAAACTGGTGAATCCCGGAGGAAACACAAAGCTGGTGAATCCCGAAGGAAACACAAAACTGGTGAATCCCAAAGGAAACACAAAACTGGTGAATCCCGAAAGAAACACAAACTGGTGAATTCCGAAGGAAACACAAACTGATGAATCCCGAAGGAAACACAAACTGGTGAATCCCGAAGGAAACACAAAACTGGTGAATCCTAAAGGAAACAAAAAACTGGTGAATTCCGAAGGAAACAAAAACTTGTGAGCATTTAACTAATCAATGAGGATATTCACATAGTCTCAACGTGCTAAGATTCAACATTGTACAGTTCTAAAACATACATAAAAATCCTTGATACCATGGCTTCATCACATACATATATTTCTTAATAACATATTATACATCATCCATGTATAACTTACATCATAAATCCACAACATGCAAGTATGCCTCAACACCAGTAGATCAGACATCGACATATGAAAACACATACTATCACATACTAACGATCAAGTACTTAGGTGTGTATGTAAATAAATCAGAATTCGTGCCAGAACATACTTTGATTCAGGTCATACTATCAATCAACATGCTAACATTTACTATAACATACACTTATCATGCTAGCATACAACTAAAGCCTGGCCCGTGGGCAGTTCTAGTGGTAAGATTACTTACCTTAAATTTGGTCCCAAATTAACCCGAGTAATTAACCTTCTTACAACTCTTAGAAGACTTTGAATCCACCCTATAACATACATTACAAATATTAATTTAGCACCCCTAGTCCAAAAATATTAAATCCAAAGTTTTAAACTCATCTTTGGGGTCTAAATCCAATTAACCAAATTAAATCAAATGACCACAAATTTAACTTACCAAAGTTGCGGCTTAGTTTGAGGCAAATTCCAAAGTTCTATTTATTTGTCCAAACTGAACCTAAATCAAAACCAAAGTATAATAACTAAATTTTCAACGATTACCCTTAATAAAAAAGGGAACCAAACCAACTACTCACCCAAAACTTACCAAAATTGACGAAACTCATATTCTTGTCGGTAGCACCCAAAAGACTTTAAAATGCCTCCAAACTTTGTATCTAAAATCCAAAATCACAATTAATCCAGTAATTAGGCCCATAATTGGTTGGTTATTCAAAACCTGAACCACAAATCCTCAAATTCCCAACAAACTCACCCAAACTAGTAGATCCAGCAAGTGGCGACGACATCCTGCTTGACGGTGGTGTCGGAGTAGAGTCGCATAACCTAGGCAGCAACGACTCGCAACCAGAGGCAGAAAGCTACAGATTCGTGGGTTAGAGAGAGAGAGGCGGGCGTTTGAAGCTCGCCGTCGAACGACGCATCGCTGGTGGGAGTTGGATCCAGCCGACTGAGAAAGGGGCGGTGTTGGGTTGCGAACGGCGAGCCGACGCTTCAAATCTGGATTTTCCGGCGGAGTCAACACGAAAGTAGAGGGCAAGTAGCTGGATCTAGGACTGAGACAGCTAGGACGTGCATCTCAGATCTATGACTCGGTGTCGACTTCAGCAGCTGGGAAGAAGTGCCAACGCGACGAGCAGTGCGAAGAAGGGCAAGCAACGCGAGAGGCAAGCGGTGCGGAGGCTGGGTCGGCAGTGTGGCTGGGAGAGTTTCGACTCAGATCTGGCGGCTGACGAGGCTGGGTGACTGAGGCGGCGGCAGAGCGATGGAGGTCGGGGAGGGGGGTCTCGGTGGCTGCTAGAAGAAAGGGGGAGAGAAAGAAAAGAAAAAGAGAAAGAAAAGAGAGAAAAAAAAAAAGAAAGAAAAGGGAAGGGAAGGATTAAATAAAATAAAAATAAAAATAAAATATTTTATTTTATTTTATTCTTCTCCTAATCCCCATTATTTTCTTAAATTCCCTCATTTTCTAATTTGGAATTAATTCTTGCCATCAATTTACAACATAAATTTCCAACTTCAATAATCAAATTCCAGTAATTACTCTTAAATATCCAAAATTCCAAAAATTTCCCCAATTAATATAAATTAATGAATTACACTAAAACAAAATTTTGAGGTGTTACAGATTCCTCTAATGAACAATACAACATAATCCAACTATGTGTGAACACCTCTCAAGCCAAGAGAAGGTATGTGGCGCCAGATCGTTCAAGCCCCGGAATCAGCCCTTAAGGGAGCCATCTATCTACTTACCCTTGCCTCGGGGAATGAGTAAACTCCATCTTGTGTAGCTAAGTTCCCAGCTCTCAAATTAGACAAATCCTTAAAATGGTAGGTTTGAATCAGCAATCTGGCCACTCCCACCCATACAAATCAAAGGACCGCCCTCAATAGCAGGAGTTCCAAGCTCACTCAGGATTGAGGTCATGTTACCTATGGGCATCCTAGTGAAGTGAAGTCTATGTCATGAACGATGTTATATAACGAGACATTAACACTTCGCCATCAGGTCTTATACAAACTCTTTGTATAGGACGCCCCCGCTCGCATGTCCTCAACACGAATGATCAGGATCAGACCATCTGTGACAAATCATAACACTTGTGACCATTCCACAAAGCGGGTCTCATCCGTAACATTACCAGGATAAGGTTTCCCTCTTTTATCCATTTACTACAGACTATTTTGGTTATCACTAAAGACATTTTCCACTTGTATGTCACCACATACATGCTTGAGTCACATACAGATAACCAGGGATTTTATGTTTATTGGTTTGAGGTAAAGCAAATAAAACAATTAACTGAGTAAAATACAAGATGTGAAGTAAATATCATATATTAACAACACAAGTGTTCGTACATACTGTTTACAAACTACAAGACACGAGACTTTAGGGCATCAACCCCAACAATCTCCCACTTATCCTAAAGCAAAGTGGGATGTACAAAAACTTAGTACAAAACAATAAATTAGGGCATAAAAGCCTAGTACAATAAAATCTCTCACTTACCCTAGTTCAGCCGCGGGCGATCATGTAGTACCCATGCTCCGTAGGTGACCCTCAAACATTGTAGCCGTGAGAGCCTTCGTAAATGGGCCAGCAACATTGTGCTTCAAAGCGATCTGCGTGACGATCACGTCCCCTCGATGCACTATCTCGCGGATCAGATGATACTTCCGCTTTATGTGTTTATTGCGCCGGTGACTCCTTGGCTCCTTGGAGTTCACCACTGACCCACTATTATCACAATAGAGGGTAATGGGCCTAGAAATATCTGGAATAATTTTCAGGTCTGTCAAGAACTTTCAGAGCCAGACGACCTTCTTAGTAGCTTCGCAAGCCGCTACGTACTCCGCCTCCATAGTGGAGTCGGCGATGCACCCTACTTAGTGTTTCGTCACACTACAGCTTCTCAGTTAAAAGTAAAGACTGACCCTAATGTGGACTTGCGAGAGTCCTTATCAGTCTGAAAGTCAGAATCCGTGTATCCTGTAAGGATCAAATCCCTCGAACCATACGCAAGCATGTAGTCCCTCGTTCTCCGAAGATACTTGAGGATATTCTTCATTGCGGTCCAGTGACCCTGGCCTGGGTTAGACTGATACCTACTGACTATGCCCACAACGTAGCAGATGTCTGGACGAATACAGAGCATCGCGTACATCAAATGCCAACGGCAGAACATATGGGACCCGTCTTATCTCCTCAACCTCTTGAGACGTCTTAGGACACATTTCCTTAGACAAAGTGACTCCATGCTTGAACAGCAGTAGGCCCCTCATGGAGTCCTACATCGAGTACTTGAGCAATATCTTGTCAATGTATGATGTCTGAGACAGTGCTAGCACTTTGTTCTTTCGATCCCGAAAGATCTGGATACCTAGAACAAATTGATCCTCTCCCAAATCTTTCATTTGGAATTGGGTAGCTAGCCAGTTCTTAACTGCAGTCAGTAAACCTACATCATTCCCAATGAGTAGTATATCATCTACATACAACACTAAGAAGAATATTGAAGCGTTGATGATCTTCTTGTAGACACAAGATTCATCAACGTTTTGGTCAAAGCCATATGACTTGATCGCAATATCAAACCATATGTTCCAAGATCGAGACACCTGTTTCAATCCATAAATGGATCGATTCAGTTTGTAAACTTTTTGCTCTTGACCTTGGGCTATGAATCCCTCGGGCTACACCATATAAATGGTCTCCTCAAGATTTCCATTCAGAAAGGTCGTCTTGACGTCCATTTTCCAGATCTCATAATTATAATAAGCTGCAATGGACATGAGGATGCAGATCAACTTTAACATGGCAACAGGCGAGAAAGTCTCCTCATAGTCGACTCCCTCTACCTAGGTATAACCCTTTGCCACAAGTCGAGCCTTGAAGGTCTGTACCTTCCCATCAACACCTCGTTTGCACTTGTAGATCCATTTACAACCTATAGGGCGAACCCCATCAGGTTGATCTACAAGATCCCATACTGAGTTGAAATACATCAACTTCATCTCGAGATCCATGGCCTTGACCCATTCATCTCGGTCAACATCCTTCATTGCCTTCTTATAAGACAACGGATCCTCAATGTCGCCACCTGCTACCATAGCAAGGATTTCTGTGAAACCCAGATAGCGAACGGGTGGGTTCGCAACCTTCCCATTATGTCGAGGTTCCTTCAACTCTTGAGGTGGAACCGACCTACTGGATGAACTCCCATCAACAACTTTTGTTGATGTAGCAGGCTTTTCAACAACTCTTGTTGAAGTTTCAGTAGTTTGATTGGAAAGCTCACGTAACACGACTTTGCTTCGTGGACTGTGCTATATTATATGATCCTCCTCTAGGAAAGTAGCGTTTGATGAAACAAACACCCTATTTTCCATTGGATCATAAAAATAACCCCCTCATGTACCTTTGGGGTAGCTTACAAAGAGGCATAACCTCGACCGTGGTTCCAACTTCTTGGGATTAGGCTCAAGCACATGTGTAGGGAAACTCTAAATGCGGAAGTGACGTAAACTAGCTTTACGCCCGTTCCTCAACTCCATAGATGTTTTGGCAAAACTCTTGAAGGGAATACAGTTAAGTATGTACACCGCAGTCTCCATTGCGAAACCCCAAAATGAGTCTAATAAGGAAGCGTAACTCATCATCGAGCGAACCATGTCTAACAAGGTCCTATTTCTCCGCTACACCATTCTGCTGAGGTGTACACGGTGCTGAGAATTGGGAAACGATTCCATGTTCTATCAAATAGTCCTGGAATGCAGAGTCCAAAAACTCTCCCCCTCGATCCGATCTAAGCGTTTTAATCCGTCTATCTAATGCATTTTCAACTTCAGCATTGAACTCTTTGAACTTTTCAAAAGATTCAAACTTCCATTGCATAAGATAAACATACCCATACCTGGAGTAATCATCAGTAAAACTGATAAAATACTCATAGCCACCTCGGGCTCGCACATTCATAGGACCACAAAGGTCAGAATGTACTAACTTAAAAGGCTCATTGGCTCTAGAACCTTTTCCAGTAAAAGGTCATTTAGTCATCTACTCTCGAGGCAAGATTCGCACACTGGTAAAGAATTTTCTTCTAACTCACTTAGAATTCCATTATTCACCAATCTCTTAATTCTATTGAGATTGATGTGCCCTAAATGTAGATGCCAAAGTTGGGCATTTTCTTTTAGAGAAATTCGTTGACGTTTTGATTGAGGCACGACAGTTCTAAACATTTCAGTATTATAGAGGGAATTAATGGCTAATGACCTTAGCACATATAAATTCGATTATAGATTTGCTGTGCAAATAAAAACACCATATTTATGAATAAATGTTTTATTCAAACCAAAGGAAACAATGTATTTACATTGCAATAAACACTTTAAAGAAATAAGGTTCCTTTTTAGGCCAGAAACAATGTATACATCATTTAAAATTAGAAACCTATTCTGTAAAGCTAACTAAAGTCCTTCCACTGCCACAACTGAGACGATGTGCCCGGTGCCTATTCGCATCGTCATCTCACCAGCCTCTAGCTATCGCCAGGATCTAATCCCCTGAAAAAAAAAGAACAAACATGGTTTGTGGCGCCTGAATCAATTATCCAGGCAGAATCATCATTTTCCATTAAACAAGTTTGAAGCACAAGTAAATCATATTTACCTTTATCCACCTTGGCCTTAGCCTTAGCTGCTTTCTTCTCCTTCAGATAACGAGGACAGTTCCTCTTCTAGTGTCCATCTTGATTGCAATGGAAACACTTTCCTTTAGCAACTTGTGAACGCCTCCATGGGGCGACAGACGGTGGGTTGGCAGGTTCCTTCCCTTTTCCCTTACCACCCTTCTACTTCTACTTCCCCTTTGCAGAGTTAGAAGTAGAAGGTGCAGACTTCGTTCCTAAGGTCGAACCTCTATGGAATGTCCTGGAGGATGAAGCAACATTTGCCTCACCCTTCTACCTCTCCTTACTTTTCAATAAAGATTGGTATATCTACAACTCGTTGAGGAGAGTTGTAAGGTTATACTTCACTTTGTTAAGAATAACATTACTAACAAAGTGCAGGAAGCTCTCCGACAAAGAATGCAGGATTATGCTAACCTGGTTGCCCTCATCGATGGTAGACCCATTCAACTCTGACACATTGAAGTGGACCATAATGTTTAGCATATTTTCACGAACAAAGGTACCTTCTTGCATTTTGGAGTTGAATACGTATTTAAGAGCCTCACGCATAAGTTGTTCAGACGGTTGTCCAAACATCCCCCGCAGGGACTCTATGATATCATGGGCTGAGACCATAGGCTCATGCTTCTTGGCCAAGACGTCAGAAAGACTTGCCAAGATATAGGCTCGGGCCTTCTCATTCGCCTTTGTCCATCGCTCGTATGCATCCCGAACATTTCGAGCGGCATTTAGAGCTGGAATAGAAGGACAAGCCTCTGTGAGAGCGAACATGAGATCCTCGATGATTAGTACCCTAAGTTATAAACTTCTATTTTGCAATGATGCCCCAGTGAGACAGGATAAACGCCACCGGTGGGGTGATCAGTTGCCTCTTCACTGGGATGAGACATTCTTCACCATTAGGCAGAACCAACTCTTGGAACTGAACCTAACAGCCACCATTTTTCGGTCCAAAATCGTTAAACTTTAACTATTCCGTGTAAGTGTAACCCCTCGTTTTCGGTGCCAGAGTCCCACCCTAATGCGCTTACTGTAGGGAAAAGACAGATTATGACAAGAGACTAAGTTACCTTATCCTCTTACAAAAGATCAAATAAAGAAACGTGCAAAACTGCCATTTTTTAGGGGGACACTCCCAGAGTACCTCGAGGCGATGCGCAGTAATTTTATTCAACCTAACGAGGGAGACCGAGGGATATGTTGTCGCACTTCTCGCTCCCACTTACTATGAACATTCTTTCCATCCACCTTAATATTGACCTACCCAAACACCATCTGTTGGGGGGACATGCCAAAGGTGCCGCGAGGCCGAGGATAGATCTTACGGTGTGGACTTTAGGAGAAAAGTGAAAGGTTTAAGTGAAACATCTTATGCCCCAAGTACCTCCCACTGAATGTTCTACCTAGGGATTCATTAACCTAGACAATCCAACTACTGATTTTAGTCTAAGTCTTCTTTTTAAAGTCAGCTCATAAACAACGTTTGTTTATGAAATATAAAAAAGTTCAAGTAGTCACATTTAAACACTTTAATGAACTGTTCTTAACTTACATGTAAGCATCAAATCTATCTAATTCACCTTTCCAAGTAAGTTCCCAGCTAGGGGTGTTACGTTTTCGTCAACTTAAATACCCGAACCTAGACAGAACCCGCCTTAGAGAAAAGGTCCCTTATAGATAGATTTGCTACACTTTAACCTTTTATTAGCCAATTTAATCCTAATAAACTGATTAAAAGATTAAAGCCTTAGGGTTTCTAATCATATTAGAACCGTGATCTTAGGTCTATGTGATCCAAGTTTTAAACATTTCAAAACCATGAATTAAACCTAAGTGAGCATGCATGTCTTTCTTATTTCTTTTAGTTCTAATTTCTCTTTAACTCTTAAAAAGAAACAACTAAAAAACATTATACATAACGAGGCATTTATAACATTTATAAAGTAACCTATGTGTCATGCTTCATGCAATGTCCGGTCATTACTATATAACTTTTATATTACGCGTAATAACCAAGCAAACATGCTATCATTCACCCTTATAATATAACGTTTATAATATAAAGATGATGCATGTCAATGCTTTTTATGCATGCATAAATATAACCCTTATATTATATGATGCATGAGCACGCTCTTACATAATTAAATCATGTTTCTTTAAATTATAACAATTACAATAAAGAGATGATGCATGATCATTGCATAACCTAAGGTGGGATTTACTATATGTGCATACCATATGACATATAAAACATACATCGCATGTATTAAACAAAGAGATTAATGGACTGGGATGAGCCTTTAAACCAAAAAAAAGGAATGAAAAACCCTATCTATTACATTTTTTTCATTGAACAAATCGGTTCACAGGTGACCGGGTCTTGAACTGCTAGGAGGTCTTCATCATGTAGCAAACTCCAGCAGGTAGATGATCGCTCAGCGCGTACTAGACGATAGGAGCATTAGCAAACGATCGCGTAGACGATGACGAGGCTGTGAAGCCTGATCGTGCATGCGATCGTGTAACGCGACGACGGGTAAACGATTTACCTTGAGTTACTAAGCGATCGTTTAGTCAGTTACTAAGCGATAAAACTTGCTGACCTAAACGATCGTCTAGCGCGCTTTAAACGATACGTGAGTGTCTCATCATCTAACCGATGCGTGCAACTTGGTAAACGATTTACCTTAAATGCTAAGCGATCGTTTAGTCAGTTACTAAGCGATGAAGCTTGCTGACCTAAATGATCGTCTAGCGTGCGAGCATTAAATGATACTCAGCGATCGCGTGCCCGATAGTCAACCCAATACGACCAACTCTTGATCGCATACCCCATCGTTTAATCGATGCGTTCAACCACGATCGCGTACCCCTTCATCTTTATGATGTGATGGATAGTGATCGCATAGAACCTATTTTGCACGATGAAATCAACTCTAGATCGTCTCCTTCCTCAAAGAGCCACAATACTTGTCCAGAACTTCGACGAACGACTCAAAACTTCAAATAAAATTTGAATACAAACTCGATAATGATTATTTATCCCAAAAATGCAGGGGCCTTTACAAACAACTGCAAATGTAAAAGGAATTAAACAAACTGAGGCAATTCATCCCAAAAACATCCATTAATCCGGCACATCTATAACAGATTTAACATTTAAAACATCGTAGAAATGCACCCACCATGAATGTATATGTTATTTCATTGCAACAGATGAAATCGGAGTATCAGAAACCTGGCTCTGATACCAATAGAAGGATCTCATACCGAGAGTTCCATGAGCGGGTTCAAATTGCTCCGATTTCACAGTGACCGAAACACAAAAGATATACATTCAGTACTAACAGTTATGCATATAAACCTAATTATCGGCATGCTCAGAACATAATGAATAAGAGGGAAAGGGTTCATACCGGTTGAAGACTCTATTCGCACGTCTGAACCCTAAGTAGCGGAAAACCTCCAACAGATCTACCAGCACCCGGCGAGTATGTCGACTGCAACAGCACGATCAGAACGTACACGAACACTGTAGTGGGGATGACACAACCACAAGTGAAACCCAGGTATCCTCGGAGTAAAAAACCCAAAGAGTGGGCTTTGGTGAGTTTGGTAGAGGACGGAGGATAACGCGTCGTGTAAACGATAAACAAGTGGGAGATGAAATTGTGCTATCGTATAGCGAAAATGCTTATCGTATAGAAGAGCTACACGATCGTGTATGAAAGATTGAATGATCGTTTAGGAAAAACGTATACGATCGTTTAGAGAAAACGTGAGGCAGACAATCGTTTAGACGGACGAGCTTCTATCGTATAGGCTCTTGCGATCGCTTTCACGAATTCTTTTGGGCGCAGATGAAATTCTAAATGCACGATTGTGAAAAATGAAAACGATTTTCATTTTTAATCCACTGGTTACCATAACCATCGCAACCCACTTCTCACGTCCAAACGTGGATAAATTCATTAATTATCATATAATTAATCAATTAATTAAATTAATAAATATAATCATATTATATTTATATCCTATAGTTTGATATCACATATCTACTATAGTATTTTCTCCTCTACTTGATATAAATCATATTTATATCTAATTTTCTCCAAATTAATGTATCTCATACATTTAGCCAATTATATCATATATAATTAACCAGTCCAATTATATCATATATAATTGAACTTCCTCTTGTCAATTTGAACATTTTAAATTAACACAAACACCGGTTCTCGACTTTATCCAAGCTACCCAGGTGACCTAATGGACCTGTGGCTCGAAGCTCCAACGCTACGTGAATAGCTAACTAAACTCTTTAGCCACGAGATCCACCATCCGTTAACTGTCAGTGATTCCACTAAAGACCAATAACTGAACTATTCTTACCACAGATATATTTCTGTGTCCATCGGATATAACCAATCATGAGTACGATGACCCTTCACAGATGTTCGTAAGTACAGGTGGGCCAATTTACCGTTTTCCCCTGTAGTTACATCTCACTCCTTAAGTACCACTGATTCCTTTAATGAACAATACAACATAGTCCAACTATGTGTGAACACCTCTCGGGCCAAGAGAAGGTGTGTGGCGCCACATCGTTCAAGCCTCGAAATCAGCCCTTAAGGAAGCCATCTATCTACTTACCCCTGCCTCGGGGAAGGAGTGAATTCCATCTTGTGTATCTAAGTTCCCAGCTCCCAAATCAGACGAATCCCCAAAATGGTAGGTTTAAATCGGCGACCTGGCCACTCCCACCCATACAAATTAAAGGACCGCCCTTAATAGCAGGAGTTCCCAACTCACCCAGGATTGAGGTCATGTTACCTATGGTCATCCTAGTGAAGTGAAGTCTCTGTCATGAATGGTGTTATATAACGAGACATTAATACTTCGTGGTCAGGTCTTATACAAACTCTTTGTATAGGATGCCCCCGCTCGCATGTCCCCAACACGAATGATCAGGATCAGATCATTTGTGACAAGTCACAACATTCGTGATCATTCCTTAAAGCGGGTCGCGTCCGTAGCATTACCAAGATAAGGTTTCCCTCCTTTATCCATTTACTACTGACCATTTTGGTTATCACTCAAGACATGATCCACTTATAAGTCACCACATACATGCTTGAGTCACATACAGATAACTAGGGATTTTATGTTTATTGGTTTGTGGTAAAGCAAATAAAATAATTAACTGAGCAAAATACAAGATGTGAAGTAAATATCATATATTAACAATATAAGTGTTCATACATACTATTTACAAACTACAGGACACGAAAATTTAGGGCATCAACCCCAACATAGTGATGCTGACTGGAACTTCCTCTTGGATAATTCAAAGGCTACAAGTGGCTATATCTTTAATATAGCAGGCAGAGCTATCTCTTGAAAGTCCAAGAAACAGACCATTTTAACCCAATCTACAATGGAGTTAGAAATGATAGTACTAGCGACAACTCATGAAGAAGCAGTCTGCTTAGAAGTATGCTATTAGAGATTTCCCTATGGGAAAAACTGGTACCAGCCAAATTGATCCATTGCAATAGTACTGCAACAATTGCAAAAGTTCATAACTATTATTACAATGAAAAGAGACGAAAAATACATCGTAAACATAGTACCATTAGAT